>NW_008336258.1:22355-24559 GCF_000622305.1 Nannospalax galili | reverse complement strand
AAGATATAAATTTTAAAATTAAAATTTTTTTAAAATTTTATGTGCATGGGTGTATTGCTTACATGTATGTAAATGCACCATGTCATGCAGTACCCGGGAAGGACAGAAGAGGGCAGTGAATCCCCTAGAATTACAATTATGGACAGTTGTTAACCTCCATGTGGATGCTGGGTACCAAACCCAGGTCCTCTGCAAGAGCAGTAAATGCTCTTAACTGCTGAGCTATCTCTCCAGCCCATAATATAATTTTCATTAAAAGGAAAAACCAACTGTGTTCTCTAAACACTGGTGGAGAATGCTTTAGTTGCAGCTGCTTTTCTTAAAAAGCTTTTATGGCTATTTCCTTTCTCCTGATATCTGAATATATTCTTTATTCCGGATCCTGTTTATTTGAGTGTTGTCTCCTTTCTCGTTTGATATCGTTATAGGTGTATCTATAAGACACATCTTTATCATGTTCTTTGAACCATCTTCTCTTGGTTATTCATTTGCCTTGACTTTGTGTTTTGTGTTGGAGTCTTGCATTTGATAAAACAAGTACCTCTCTGTGTGTACACTGACTGCCCCTATAAGAGAGACTCTTTAGGTCAGCCCAGACAGAGAATCAGGAGTCTCTCACCACTATGATCTGCTGTGGCTGTTTTCCTTTACCGAGTTAGAGTGAGGCCCAAGCTGACACCTCCATTCTCTATCCCAGGTGGCTGATATGAGAAGACTCATGTCAACCCCAGAACTGCTAAGACGCTCGCTCAACATTTCAGGAGTCCTGAGAAACCTGGGATTCTGGACACGTGCATGAAAGACTTCTCTCTCCAAAGAATAAGCTCTGAGTTGGGATTTTTCCTTAGTTTGCTATGTCCGGGCAGGGGGAGGTAGTGGGATTTACCCTCCTTAGCCACTACCTCTGTTCTCTGCAGCATGCCTACACTAGCACGCTAGCTTCAGCGTCCCAAGCATGACCAGAGATAATCTAGTCCTGAGGAGGAGCCCTTCCAGAAGGGTTTGGGACTTGGGTTGCAGAAACCAACACCTTCTTTGCCTGAGTGATACTGAAACCAAGGCTGGAGGGCTCTTCTTGGTTATGTGGCACTGGACCTGGGCAGCATCTGGGGGGTCCCACCTGCACTTTCCCACTTGCCAAATAAGCCTGGCTTTGCATTCACTCTTCTGAGATGCAGGAGCCCAAGAAGAGTGATTCCACATTACAATAGTGGCTGAACAAAGACAGCTTGATACCTTGGCATTGATTAGAACCAGGAGTGAGATTGGTGTATTCTGAGAACTCAGTCATTCCGAGTTCTCCTGGAAGTGTTTTCGCGAACAAAGAACTTACTCTGTATTTATTGAAACAGCACATCCAGCATGATATGGGAAGGGAATGAGGAACCTTATACTGGAAAGACTGTCCCTTTCTGACCCCTCCTGACCAGAACAGCATATACAGTCACAAACAGATGTAATTAATAGAATCCCACCTGTCTGCAACATAAACAGGCTAATTTGTTGTTTCCAACCGTATTCAATGCTTTCAAGCACTTAGTATTTTCACAACATGCACACACACACAGACAGACAGACAGACACACACCCATTATTCTGGGTCAGGGGCAAGGAAGGGTAATGAAGTGTTAAAGCTCTAAGTTTAGCTTATTAAAAACCCGAGGCCTAGTAAAGATTGTTTACATTATAAACAAGCTGAAATCGTGTTAGGTTGTCTCAACATATGACTAAGTTTGGTACAAGGCTGGGTAAGGGTCTTATTTGTCATTCCCAGAAAAGTCATTTCCACAGGAGCCTTTTGATGAATTTCAAATTTATTTTAAAAATACTTCATTTTTTAAAATTTTATATATATGAGTGTATTGCCTGCATGTATGTAAGTGCACCTGTCGTGCAATACCTGCGGAGGTCAGAAAAGGGTGTTAGAGCCCCTGGAGCTGTAGTTGTGCATGGGACCATGTGTGTGCTGGGAACTGAACCTGGGTCCTCTGCAAGAGTAGCCAGTGCTGTTAACCACTGAGCCATCATTCCAGCCCCAAATTCCAAATTTATAAAGAGAAAGTTTTCCCATAAGTGTGTCTTGAATTACTGTTTGTGATAAAACAGAATGGACCCTATGTTATGTTTTGAATGTGATATGTCTACCACAGGCTTCAGTATTTGAACACTTGGTCCCCAGCTGTTGGTGCTGTTTGGAGAGATCT
>NW_008336258.1:7781-21363 GCF_000622305.1 Nannospalax galili | reverse complement strand
GGGGAGGGGGAGGGGGAGGAGGAGCCAATACTATAAGGATGAAACCTAGGGAAATACAAAACAAGGTGATCACATGTGGGGTGTGGGAACAGAGGGCCAATGGAGAAATGTCTACCTCTTTGGCTGCGTATTTTCTCCGAAGGTCACACAACTCTGAAACCTAAAGGTGATGAAAAAACACGGAGGACCACCGGCCCAGGACAAGTGCAGGCCAGATACCGAAGTGGAGCTCTTTGTCTCTTTCACTATATCGCCCCTGGTTTCAAGCTGAATTTAAAATTAATTAACTGAAATGAATTTAAGGAAACTGAATTGAATGAGGTTGGGTTGAAAAATTAAATTTTAAATAAATTTACCATGAAAGGAAGCAGTCTTTCTTTGTTAAGAAAAGATTGATTTTCCTTTTGTCTGATGTGTGTGACCTGTGTATGAATATTGAGAAAAAGGTAGCTGGAGAGACAGCCGTGGGTGCTGGGAACTGAACTCTTTATGCTTAGGTTGTGAGCCTGAGCCTTTAACGGCTAAGCCATCCCTCCAGCCCGCCGCGGGGCTGCACTCATCCTCTAAAGAAAGTCCCAGGCGCGCGAAATGACGTTCTGTTCTATGTTATGTTATGCCATGTCATGCCATTCTGATTTTATTTATGTTCTGTTCTAAATTATCATTCCCCCAAACTTTATTTATGCGCTTTGTGGGTAAAAAAATAATCAGAAACCCTGCAACTCTCTGCAGGGAGTGTTTCCGGTCTGGCAGCTGCTGGCTTTGGGCGAGCAGGACTAGAGCAGAGGAGACCGAGGGTCGGGCGGCTGAGACGGCGGGATAGGAGAGAGGGGCGTGTGGTGCGGGGAACACCGAGTGTGGGATCCGGGCCGCAGTGGGGGCCGGGCGTGTGCAACGGGCTTGAGCTAGTGGAGGGGCAGCTGTTTGCGTGGAGGGGCTGAGGGAGTGCGGCGAGCGTTTGGGGAGCCACGAAGCCTAGCGAGAGGTGGCACCAGGTGGAATGTTTTGGGCTGTTTCGTGGGTGCTGGAGGGCTGCTTTTGGGTGGCATGCTCCCGTGGATTCATCCTTTTCTGTGGTGGTGGAAAAAAATGTGTAGCCCAGGCTGGCCTCGAACTCCAGATCCTCCTGCCTCTGCCTCCTTCAGCAAATCCTACCGGTGCGCGCCACCACAACCGGCGAGAAAGTAGCTCGTTGAACTTGTAGTGAAGACGGCGGCATGATGACGTCACCAGAGTTCCCGGAGGGAGGACCCCGAGCGGGAGGCCAGCCCTGGGTGCTGGGAACCGAGTTCTTTGAGGACTGAGCATGAGCCGTTAACCCCGCCCTGCCTTCAATATTTTGCGACACTGAAGTGGCAAAAAGACATTTTTATTCTACTGACATTTTCATTCCCAAGAAGTTTATTTACTGGCGTTGTGGGTAAAATAAACTACCTGAAAACCCGCAAGTCTCTGCAGGGAGCGTTTCCGGTCCGGCGGCTGCCGGCTTTGGGCGAGCAGGACTAGAGCAGAGATGGAGGGGCGGGCGGCTGAGGCTGTGAGTGGAGAGAGGGGCGTGTGGTCCAGGGAGCAGCGAGTGTGAGGTTCAGGCTGCAGTCCGGGTCGGGCGTGTGCAGCGGGCTTGGGCTAGTGAGGAGGGTGTGGAGAGGGCGCTGTTTGTGTGGAGGGGCTGAAGGGGCGAGGAGAGGGTTTAGGGCGCTGGGTGAAGCGGAAGTGAAGGGGACGCGCGGAGCGGTATTGCGGGTCCCTGAGAACTGTGTTTGGGTGGTGTGCTAGGGGGGAAAAAAATGTGTAGTCCAGGCTGGCCTCGAACTCCAGATCCTCCTGCCTCTGCCTCCTTCAGCAAATCCTACCGGTGTGCGCCACCACAACCGGCGGAGGAAAAGTTTGTTGAGCTTCTAGTGAAGACTGTGGCATGATTACGTCACCAGAGTTCCCGGAGGGAGGAGCCCCGACCGGGAGGCCCCGCCCCTCCCTGCCCGTAGGCGCAGAGTCTACCCGCCCTTTTCCCTGGAAGCCGGCGCCCTCTACCGGTCACTGCTGCACAGTGCCCAGGCAACTCCTTGCAGACCCGACCCCCCCACCCACCCCCCCACATCCCCGTCTCTGCTCTCAGCCTAAACTCCTTCCAGCCCATGCGTGGATCTGCTTTATTCTTCCTTGTCTTGTCCTGTCGCCGTCAGTACGAACTTCACAGAGAATGATCAGAAAATGCTAAAAAGAGCCCACCCCCTAGCGCACGTCAGCGGTCACTGACAGTTCAGGACTGACACTCTGGAAGTTTGGAGTGCACATGTGCAGTTATCTTCTGTTCCGTGGAAACAGCATGTCTCTCCTCCTGGGATGGGCGTCGTGTCACAAACAAGGGGTCTAACTCGGGAAACTTCCAGGTCCACTAGTCCTTGGATGCTTGACACATCCAAGTTCAAATGTTTGGGAAAAGTTTAAATGTAAATAAATGTGACAGTCTGGTAATAGTTACAGACAATAGGAGCATTGTAACAACTACTTCAAATGCTTTCCCCATAAATAATGCCGTGAATGATAAAGGAATACACTCAAAAATCTGAAGCAGGAAACAAAATGATCACAAAAGTCCCCCTCCCCCCAGGAAACCATCTGAAATTAAAGTATTCTGCAACAGTATTTAGAGAAACAAGTGGATCCCCATCCCCCACCCCAGTTGTTTGAAACTAGTTTCAAAGACTACTTTATTGATCTTGCTTTTACATTTCACATTAATTTAACTTGCCTTATTCGCGATGTTAAATGGAAATTTTGTCTTTTAAAATCCTTTGAGGGTTTCATATAACACGTGATATAAAAATGAAAAATTGGGGCTCATCCTTCTTACTATTCCTGTCCCATCAAAAATTATATTTGAGGAAGTTGTTAGCCTGCGTATCTATTTCTGAGACTTGGTGAGGGAGACCGAGCTATCCTAGGGGGCACTGGGCAGGTTAGGCATTGTTAAAAACATGATACTGTATGTGAAATTGGGGAGGGGGAGGCTGATAGGGGGTGCAGATAGGGAAAGGGTCTAAATATGATCAAAACAGTGTATGAAATTTCCCAAAATTCAATAAAAATGAAAAAAAATCTGTTAAAATAACTACCAGTGTTAGCAATTAATTCTTTTGTGTTTATAGTGTAAGCCTTCCTGGTATTAATTTTCCTGTCAATCAGCAAAGACACTGGGGATGGGGCCCTGTGAATCCCGAATTAGCAGCTGGTGGAATCTCCCTGGCTGCCCTGCTGCCTTCAGAGAAGGGACTAAAGGTCTGACAGCCAGCCGACTACTCCAATGCCGGGGCCAGGGGTCAGGATCTCGCCACTGGAAGCCTTGGGACTATTATGCAAAGACAGCGGGGGACTGCTCCAGTTCCGGCAGGTGCAGCGGTTTAGTTTTTTGAAGTTGTTTAAACCAGACTCTGCTGTGGGGAAGACGCGCAGAAGTCTAGAAGACTCTGCAACCCTCTCACCAGGCGGGGTGGGGAACACCTCTCCTGGTGATCTAGCAAGGGATTTCCGTGACTGGCCCTGAGTCAAGGCTGTGATTCGTCCAAACACAAGCCTCAAGGACCATGATTGGTGCTAAGAGGCAATCGAATTACTAAGACTAGTTCAAAAACAAATGACCGTGATTGGTACAAAGACACCGCTCTCTTTATTAGGAGGCTGCTCCTGTTCCGGCCCACTGAATCAGTCTGCTGGGAGTGGGCCTTCCGCAATGTCTCCCTAAGTGTTGCGACATCAGGCCTGATGGAAGGCTACCTGCACTTAAGCGGTGCGGGAGGAGACAAACACTAAAAAACAAGCGGCAGAGAGCAGTGGCCATGGCGCAGAGACAGGATGGACAGCTAAGCAGCAGGCAGAGCAGGCTGTGAACGCCCGAGCCACCTGCTGCTCCATAGCCGAAGAACAGGTTGAAAGCGACCTTGGTAGGAAAAGTAAGAGACAGAAAAGGAAAGAGAACAAGGGAAGGCAGAGAGCTGAGGATGGAGGATCAAAGGATGTAAGGAGCTGGAGAAGAGAAATTGCGGGTCCTTGTTTCCAGGAATCTTCTAGAGACTATTGAATCTTCATGGACAAGTGACTCAGACCTGGGGCTGGGAGCAGAAACTCTTGAAGGTTAAGGGTGTTGATGCTCCACCTGCGCAGGGACTGTGGCACCAGAGGGCTCTAATTACGGTTCTGGCTTCCTTCTGCCACACACTGAAGAACACCAGAGAAACCAAAGCTCCCAGGAACCAGAAGCTAAAGAGCCGCTCCTTGGCCACCTGTGATTTCTGTCCAGGTAGAGCAAAGGAACCCTTAGCCAGCTGACCGAGGACGTTTCTACACACGATGAGTAATTGCAAGAATAACCTGCTGGGGACTTTGGCATAGTCACTGTATTGATATTGCCACACAAACTTCGCCAGAATGAGGGGAAAACAAAGCCAAAAGCTGATGATAATTTATATTCCAATAACAAGTTCAAGATAAAAAAGATAAATTCAGGGGGCTGGAGAGATGGGTCAGTACTTAAGAGCACTGGCTGCTCTTGCAAAGGACCAGGGTTGGGTTCCTGACACCCACATGGACTAATACTTGACCCTAACTCCAGTTCCAGAGGTGATCCAACACCCTCTGCTTGCCTTTGAGGGCACTGCACGCACAGGTACGCACACATACAGACAAAACATTAACACATAAAAAATAAAATTTGAATTAAAAATGATAAATGCACATAAATATTTCTTCATATTCAAATCAGTTAGGGATAATTTTGGTGAAAGAACTTCTACAACAGATTAAATTAACATAATAGAGGGAACTCGACTTTGTACTTTACATTTGCTGTGGCTGTTTGTGTCGTCCGTGTGAACTTCATACTTCAGTGTCTACATACAACCCTCCCAATAAGCACTACAGAGTGCAACATGAGTGGACGGATAGTGACTACTAGATGACTGATTGAATTGGAGTGACCTCCTAATAAAGGGACTGCACAGCTTTGTGAAATGGAGCTTTGAGAGTTCTGACTTCCTGGCAGCTGTCTTTACTTTTTGTTTTGTTTGTTTGCTTAAATCCATTTATTAAGTGCATTGCATGTCTTTATGCCAGGCACTTTATAGGTAATGTAGATACAGCATTAAACAGACAGGTATAGAATGGACAGAGACCTCTGTCCTCACAATTCAATTTGGAAAGTAGATATTGAGTGAATTATTAGAAACAGGGTAGATTCATAAACACAGAGTGCTACCCAAACCAAATACTGGAGAATATGGCCTAACCTGGGTGTAAATGCTGTGAACATAGGTGTGTTGAGAGGGGACTGGGGAAGCCAGAGAGGCCTTTTCTTAATTCATTTAATAATTAGTTATTTGAATATCTATCTTGAGTCAGGCATTGAATAATAGAATTGATAAAACTTGATCCCTGTCTTCACTGACCCTGAAACTTACTGTTGAAAAGAGAGAGAGAGAGTTCAGGATGTGGCTCAGTGGTAGAGCATTTGCTTAGCCTGGTCAAGTCCCTGGGTTCGATCTCCAGCACCAGAAAACAGAACAAACAACAACAAAAAAAGGAAAAAGAAATAAACATATAAGTATGTAATGAAATCATGATTGAGGCTATGAAAAGAGTAAACAGGATGCAGTGGATGAGATAGGGGTTGGGAGACAGCGCCTTTACAGTGTAGTCAGGTAAGACTTATTTGAAGACCTGGTGTTCAGGTGGGCACTAGAGGATGTCCACACATTGTCGTGATTAAGGAGATCCTGGAACAGGAACTGAAATTTATATTAAGGTCACTCTAAGTAGAGAGTGTGATACAAAGCTTAGAGGAGGGGCTGGGAATGTAGTTTATTGAGTAGAGTGCTAGCCAGGTATGTGTGGGTCCCTGGGCTGCATCCCCAGCACTGCATAAGCTGGCAAGGCGGCACATGTCTGTAATCCCAGCACTGGGAGGTAGAGGCAGGAGAATCAGAAGTTCAGATCATCCTCGGCTCCATAGTAATCTAGAGGCCAGCCTGGGTTACATGAAAACTTGTCTCAAAACAAAACAAAATGAAGTAAACAAAACAACAAACCAGAACAATACTTGGGGGGCCAAGGAATGATAAACCAAAGTCAATGTGAGAAGCAGTGACCTGTTGAGGAGCCTAACAAACATGCAGGTCACTTGAAGGCTGATCAGCTCTGAGAAAGTTTCAAGCAGGTCATGAAAGTCCTGACATCCACAGATCTTAGCGGTGTTGTGTTGCTTCTGAAAAAACTGCCTGATCACCAATGAGGGGACATGGCAAGAAGACAGATTTCAGTGTATGAAAATGAATTGTTTAAACCTTTGTGTTTCTAAAATTATTTATTTTTATTTTTATGTGTATGGGTGTTTTGCCTGCATGTATGTAAGTGTACCTGTGTTGTGCAGTGCCCACAGAGGCCAGGAGAAGGTGTCAGATCCCTTGGAAATAGAGTTACTGACAGCTGTTAGCTGCCATGTAGGTGCTGGGAACCAAACCCAGGTCCTCCTCAAGAGTGGCCAGTGCCCTTTAATGCTGAACCATCTCTCTAGCTCCTAAACCAGTTTTTGATAACACAAAATTAAAAAGCCTTCTGTAGAAAGTAAACACATTTAGTAGGGTGTGAGAGAGAGTTTTAACTATCCCCATAGGCTTTAGGCAAATGCTGATAGGCCTACCAGTTCACTAATAGTTACTGTGTTTACTGACCGTAATTACAAAACTGTCTTTTTATGGAGAAATTCTGGGTATTTCCAGTGCAAAAGGATGACTGATCTACTTTGGTTTGCAGTGGAAACTTCTGAAACTTAAGAGTCAGGGACTTTTAGCTGCTATTTTCACTTGGACGTAATTTAAAAAGCATTCCAAGTATTGTATAACCTATTATGGAACAAGTTATAGAAGGGGCACTTCCCACTTGGAAAGTTTACATTTAAAGACATGCTGGTCAGGAGTTTTACTTGGTGTTTAGAAGTCATGAAGTTTTGCTTATGTCCTGTGTTTATTAGTAACCGTATATTCAGTCATGATAATCACGTATAAACACAAAATCATTCACAGACAAATGTTACCACTGGACTGGCTTAAATTCAGTAGGATACGTTATGAACTGAATTGTGTCCCAAGCCCCTGAAATTCATGTTAAAATTCTAGCCCTCAGTACATCAGAATGGGAACTATTTTGGAGATAAGATTTTCAAACAGTTTGTCTCTAAATGAGGCTTTTAAGGTGAGCCCTGATCTACTCTGACTGGTAACAAAAGGAAATTAGGGCAGAGATTCACAGAGAGAGAGAGATCACATAGAAAAATAAGAGAGAGGCCTCAGATGGAAACAACTTTGTCAACACTGATTGTAGACTTTAGCTTCCAGAACTCTGAGAAAATAAGTTCCTGTTGTTTGAGATGCCTAGTCTGTGGTACTTTTTAATGCAAGCCCTAGAAAACCCAGTACAGGTTGTACCAATCTCTGTTCCCTGTTGCAAACAGTAAGTACGTCACAAGTTTGCTTTTTCTTCAATAGGTAGTCTCTGACATTACAAATGTAGACATGAGTCAAGGGAACATCTTCATTTAAGAGCAAAAATAGTCATAAATCGATACTACCATATCTCAAATCATTATGAGTGTTTTCTGGGAAAAACCTGAAGGAACAAAGACAAGAAAGGGATAAAATGTATTTACTTATTTGGGTATTTATTTTTGAGGTTTTTTTGTTTGTTTGTTTGAGACTGGCTCTCACACTATAGCCCAGGCTGGTCTCCAACAGGTAGTGACCCTAGTGCCTCAGTTTCCTGAGTGCTGTGATTGTAGGCTGTTGGGACTGCACCATGCCTGGCAATTTTTTTTTAGAACTCTGAAGTACTAAGACAAAGAGAAAACAAAAGACAAAGCTCAAATGATACAACTAGAGTTTAATAAATAAGGTCAAGTGAAGCAATAACTCAGAGCCAAACACTGAGTACATTGTTCTACAAGAATTTACCCTAAAACTCTGAAGATACAGCTAATCGTACTAATATTTGCTTTCTAGGAGCACAATTAGCATTTTACAATTGTGTACGTTTGGCAGGGCTCACTCATTTCAGGTAGAATCCTGTATGTGAATGAACTGGTGACGGTGCACAGAGCTTCATGAGTTGATGCCACGTGAGGGAGAATGTAGAGGAATGAGATTTCTCCTCTCCATAATCCTTAGAGACTCGCTGTCTCTACTGTTTACTGCCTTCCTTCAGTGAGTGACAGGTTTACAATGTTGTGGATTGTGATGGTTTGAAGGAGGAATGTCCCAGATAGGCTCCAAGTGTTTGAATGCTTTGTCCCCAGTTGGTGGCACTGTTTTGAGGGATTTAGGAAGTGAGGCCTTGATAGAGGAAGCATATCGCTGGAGGTGAACTTTAAGAGTTCTTTGCCTTGCCTATTTCCAGTTACTCAATGCTTCCTGTGCCTGTCTGAAGATGTGAGTGTTCAGCTTTCTGCTCTGGCCACCTCTGTTGCCATGCCTCTCGGTCATGATGAACTCTTAGCCCTTTTGAATAGTAAGACAAATAAGCTCTTCCTTCTGTAAGTTGCCTTGGTCATGGCCTTTTATGACAGCAACAGAAATGTAACTGATACGTAGACGAGAGAGATTCCACTGACACACTGTCCTGAGGTCTTCAGTGGTGTCAGAGACTGTACCTCTGTACCCTTATTTGTTGTCACCTAACACTAAATCTTCTCAAGCTGAAAGATTTCTCTGCTGAATTCTTTTTTTGTCTTTTTGTGAGTGCAGCCACAGATGGGGTGGAACTCACTATGTAGACCAGGCTGGCCTCCATCTCACAGAGATCCACTTGCCTCTACTTCCTGAGTGCTCAGATTAAATGTGTGTACCATCATGCCTGGCCTATTGAAATCTTTTAGTGTGGCAAAAAAATAAACAATATAAAACATACCACCTTAACTATTTTTCAGCATATCCAAAAGTGCTAAATATTTGACACTTATGAAGCAGATCTTTTGTTTGTTCTATATTTTTTGAATCAGGGTCTCATGGAAGTTTAAAATGGCCTTGGATTATAGAATTGTACCATCACCCTTGGCAAAAGTTATTTATTTATTTTTTCCATGTTGGGAATAGGATCCAGGGCCTTGCACTTAATAAACAGGCACTCTGTCCCTGAGCTGCATCCCCAACCTGCAGAACTCTTGCATCTTGCAAAGTTGATGCTACTAAACCCTGTAAACAACATTTCCCCAGTCCTTCCTCCTCCAAATCCCACTATTCACTTTTGGTGTCTATGAATTCTACATCTCTAAGCATTTCTGGTAAGTGGGATCATATTCCTCCTCCAAACCCCACCATTCACTGTGGGAGACCATGCTGCCTGGCAGCCCTCCTTGCCCCCCAGGGCAAGCAGCCTCTGGAGAACTTGCTGATCAGCCCTCCCTGCCCCCTAAGATAAGCAACATTTCCAATGACTCAAGATAAGCCTGAGCAACCACCAATTTCCTTATCCTGCAACCAGACTCATGGCACCAGTTCCCCTCATCCTAAGGGACATTCATTAACCCATTGAGACAACACCTTCCCTTCCCCTTCCCCAGCTAATTTCCTGCTTCAGCCTATATAAGAATCCCTGTGGAAAAATAAACTTTGGCAGCTTGATCAGAGTTCTTTGTCTTGCTGTCATTCTTCATGTCTCTTGTCCCATCATTCCAGGTCCCCGGGAGTTCGAGTCTCCGTCTCCTGCCCTGCAGGTTGGGGCAACTGGTGCCCAGAACATGGGGTTCGAAGCCCCAGGATCCCCTGGAACGTCGCTGATTGTATGGGTGAGCCCACCCGACAGCACTGAGCCACCGTGGCCTGAGAAAGGTTAAGCACCGGCTCGCATAAGAATCACCGCAGCCTTACCCAGCTGTGATAGAGATTTGGAGGGAGATTTCTTGACCTTCACGGCGACGATACGGTAGGAATTAATCATGGGACAAGAATTTAGTAAGGAAGATTTATTCATAAAAGGTCTTAAAGATTCTCTCAAGACACGGGGAAGTAGGGTTAAAAAGAAAGATTTAAAAAGATTTCTTGAATATATTGGGGAACTTTGCCCTTGGTTCCCCCAAGAAGGAACTATAGATGAGAAACGCTGGATGTGTGTTGGTAACTGCCTCCAAGATTACTATAATACCTTTGGGCCTGAAAAGGTCCCAGTCTCTGCCTTTTCATACTGGAATTTGATTAATGATATTCTCAAGGTTTATAATCACTCCCCTGACTTAAAGAGTCTTTTAAAAGAAGGAGAAAAAGTTCTTAAAGAACACTCCCGCCCTCCATCTAAGTGTCCCTCCATTATAATTGATCTTGAGGACAATGGGGACTCACAGGAGGCCCCTACCTCAGAGGACCCCCAAAAACTAGTCACTGCCCAAAGTAGCCTCTGCAAAAAAGAGAAATTTCAGATTTAAAAACAGCCTCCTTTAAGCAGATCTACCCCTCCTTAAAAGATTTTCAACTAACACCCAAGGAGGAGGCCACCTTAAAAGATGAGACAACCAAATACCATAATTCTGACCAGTCTCTGGTAGGAGCTTCTGCCCTCCTTGCCCAGCCCCTGCCGGGATTGAGGCTGATAGTCCTTTTATTAAACATCTGGCCTTTAAAAACGCCAACCCTGCCTGTCAAGAGGCTTTGCGCCCTCACAAGCGCGGCTCCCTTTCGGACTACATTAAGCTCTGCACTGGTATTAATTCTGCCTCTCATGCTATGGGGATCGCTATAGGAGCTGCCCTCAGAGGCGTAGGTATTGGCCAGCCTCCAAAAACTTGTTTTAATTGTAACAAACCTGGCCATTTTTTCAGATAGTGTACTGCTCCTCACTGGCCTGCTCCTGAGCGCCCTCCTCCCTCCTCTTTGTGCCCCTGCTGCTTCAGAGGCAAACACTGGGCCTCTGAATGCAAGTCTAAAATAAACATACAGGGACAACCTTTACCCCCTAAACAGTCGGGAAACTTCCAGTGGGGCCTGCCCCAGGCCCCTACTCAGAGGACAGGCCTAGGGGCTATTTGGTTTGTCCCCCCAGCTGCTCAGATTCCCCCTACAGCAACCCCCAACCCCCATCACGCCTGCCAATCTGTTTCAGATCTCTGGCGTGCCACAGCAGGCAGTGCAGGATTGGACCTCTGTGCCTCCACCTACTCAGTACTAACACCTGAGACAGGCTCTCAGATCCTAGCTACAGGAGTCCATGGCCCTTTGCCTTCCCAGACGTTTGGTTTAATATTGGGAAGAGCTAGCTCCACACTTAGGGGGCTTCACGTTGCCCCCGGGGTTATAGATAGTGACTTTACAGGTGAGCTTAAAATACTTGCCTCCACCCAGGCCGGCATACAGACCATTGCCCCCGGAGATCACCTGGCACAGCTCATTTTGCTCCCCCTTAAACATGTTAATAATAATTTCTTTAAAAAGGATTTAAAGGATGGCCCTCCTGGGTCCTCTGATGCATATTGGGTCCAACAAATTTCCCATGATCGCCCCTCCCTTAAGCTTTTTCTAAATGGCAAGCCCTTCTTAGGAATCTTGGATTCTGGGGCTGATGCCACAGTAATCTCCAAAAAGGACTGGCCTTCAGCCTGGCCCTTAACAGCCTCCTACACCCACTTACAGGGAATTGGCCAGTCCTCCAACCCTCAGGTCGGCTCCCAAACACTAACCTGGACTGATGAGGAAGGCAACTCTGGCACTGTAACTTCCTTTGTAATCCCGGGATTGCCTGTTAACCTCTGGGGACGTGATATTCTTACACAAATGAATGTTATTATGTGTAGTCCTAATGAAATTATTGCCAAACAAATGCTTAATCAGGGATTCCTCCCAAGAAGAGGCCTCAGCAAGGATGCACAGGGTAGAAAATCACCCATTCCCATTACTCAAAGACATGACAGGTCAGGATTGGGAGCTAGCCCCTCACCACCTTTTCCCTGATGGCCATTGACATCCCTGCCCCCCACACGGATAAGATTTCTCGGGAAATGGATTACCCTGTATGGGTTGATCAATGGCCTTTAACTCAAGAAAAAACTGAGGCAGCAATGATGTTAGTTTGGGAACAGCTTGCTGCTGGACATATTGAACCCACAAATTCCCCATGGAATACCCCCATTTTTGTTATAAAAAAGAAGTCAAGGAAGTGGCGACTTCTCCAAGATTTGAGAGCCATTAATAGGGTTATGTTTCCCATGGGGGCCCTTCAACTGGGCCTTCCATCTCCTGTAGCCATTCCTTCTGGCTATCTCAAAATTGTCATTGATTTAAAAGATTATTTCTTTACCATTCCCTTACATCATGAAGATATGCCTCGTTTTGCCTTTAGTGTCCCTCAACCCAATTTCCGGGGCCCCATGCCTCACTACCAATGGAGGGTTTTGCCTCAAGTTATGGTCAATAGTCCCACACTATGCCAAAAATTTGTGGCACTTGCTGTTGACCCCATTCGAGAAAAATGGCCCTCTGTCTATATTCTCCATTACATGGATGATATTCTTTTGCCTGCAGCCCAGCAAGACTCCCTTTTTGGCTGTCTTCATGACCTTAAAATCAGCCTTAGCCATTGGGGTCTTCAGGTGGCACCTGATAAAGTCCAGACTGCTCCACCTTATTTATACTTAGGTTATAAGCTACACCATACTGAAGTTCTGACACCTTGCATTCAATTGCGGACTTCTCAATTAAAAACTCTAAACGACTTTCAAAAACTTCTTGGAGATATTCGATGGCTGAGGCCTTATCTTGGCCTGCCCCCTGACATCCTAAATGGAGACCCAAACCCCTTATCACCTAGAACTTTAACAAAAGAAGCACAGTATGCACTTGATTCTGTTGATACAGCTATTAATAAACAGTCAGCTTGGCAAATTGACTATTCCCTACCTCTGCTTTTTATTATTCACGCTACTAGCCATGCCCCCACTGGTGTATTTCGGCAAAATTCTCCCACTCAAAAACGTGGTTTCCCCATACTCTGAGTATATTTGCCTGCTTCTCCTAGAAAGGTTCTTGCTACTTACCCATTCCTCATAGCTCAGTTAATCATAAAGGCTAGAATACTTAGCCGCCAATATTTTGGCAAAAATCCCAATTCATTTATAATACCCTATGGACGGGAGCAACTAGACTGGCTCCTTCAAACCACTGATGAGTGGCCTATTGCCCTTGCTTCCTTTGCTGGTAATATAGATAATCATTACCCACCTAACCCTTTAATCCAATTTGCTAATCTTCATCCCTTTGTATTTTCTAATGTAACCTCCCCCACACCCCTTGAGGATGTGCTCCTAATTTTCACTGATGGTTCAGCTAATGGAACAGCTGCCTACGTTATTGATAACTTAGCCCCCCCTTTCCAAACACCCTACCCCTCGGCTCAATTGGTAGAACTATATGCTGTTGTCAAGGTTTTCAAAGAATTCCCTGCAAGGCCATTTAACTTGTTTACTGATAGTGCTTATGTTGCTCACTCGGTCCCCTTATTGGAGACAGTTCCCTTCATTAAGCCGTCCACTAATGCCTCAGCTTTGTTTTTTGAGCTA
>NW_008336258.1:1775-7256 GCF_000622305.1 Nannospalax galili | reverse complement strand
TAAAATGATAAAAACAGACAATGGGCCAGGATATACTGGAAAAAATTTCCAGTCATTTTGTCAAAGCCTTGGTATTAAACATGTCACAGGCATTCCTTATAACCCACAGGGCCAGGGAATTGTCGAACGGGCTCATCAAACACTTAAATCAATGATCCATAAACTAAAAAAGGGACCCTTTAATGACTCTCGCAGCACCCCACGAAGTATCCTCCATCATGCCCTCTTTGTACTCAATTTTCTGACTCTGGACAGTGACGGAAAAGCCGCCACAGATCGCCTTTGGCACCCCATGACCCAACATCAACATGCCTTGGTCAGATGGCGGGACCCACTCACGTCACAGTGGAAAGGACCCGACCCAGTCTTGATATGGGGCAGAGGCTCCGCTTGTGTCTATGATCAAGAAACTGAAAACCCCCGCTGGCTTCCTGAAAGACTACTTAGACAAAACAACAAAGCTAACAATTGCACTTAAAAACCAAACAAACCTCCTGAGATAAGATTGTTAATTACACCTAACTCAGAAAACAAACAAACAAAAAAATCCTTTGAGGTATTTCTATCTCTTCTTTCTTTCAGAATGTAATATTTCAGGTGGAAGGTTTTCATCACTGTCCTGGCTGCTGCAACAATTACAATTGTCATCTCCGTCATCATGCTAATTATTCTAGACTTCCTAGAAGAGCTCCAGAAAAGCTAAGATGTGGACACCCCCACTTATAAACAGAAAAGGGGAAGATGTGGGAGACCATGCTGCCTGGCAGCCCTCCCTGCCCCCCAGGGGAAGCAGCCTCCAGAGAACTTGCTGATCAGTCCTCCCTGCCCCCTAAGATAAGCAACCTTTCCGATGATTCAAGATAAGCCTAAGCAACCACCAATTTCCTTATCCTGCAACCAGACTACAGTGCGAGTTCCCCTCATCCTAAGGGACATTCATTAACCCATTGAGACAACACCTTCCCTTCCCCTTCCCCAGCTAATTTCCCGCTTCAGCCCGTATAAGAATCCTGTGGATAAATAAACTTTTGCAGCTTGATCAGAGTTCTTTGTCTTGCTGTCATTCTTAGTGTCTCTTGTCCCATCATTCCAGGTCCCTGGGAGTTCGAGTCTCTGTCTCCTGCCCTGCAGGCCAGGGCAACTGGCACCCAGAACGTGGGGCTTGAAGCCCCCAGGATAGCCTGGAATGTCGCTGATTGTATGGGTCGGCCCACACGACAGCACTGAGCCACCGCAGCCTGAGAAAGGTTAAGAACTGGCTCGCATAAGAATCACCACAGCCTTACCCAGCTGAACTACAGATTCAGAGGGAGATTTCTTATAAAAATTTCAAAAAATATTTATGAAGTTATTTGTTCTAGGGAACAAAAATAAAGCAAAAATGAATTGTATGACAGTAGATTTGGAATAGTATTAAAAATGGGGTTGTGGCTGTAGCTCATCTGGTAGTGTGCTTGCCTAGCATGCACAAAGCCCTGGGTTTGATTCCCAGCACCTCATAAAACCAAGCATGGTAGCACACACCTGTAATCCTAGCACTCGGGAGGTGGAGGCAGGAAGATCAGAAATTCAGTTATCTTCAGCTATAGAGCGAGTGGGAGACAAGCCTGGACTACAAAAGACCCTATCTCAAAAATAACCAGCAACAACAAAACAGCGCCCCACCCCCAAAACAGCCAATGCAGGCTGTTAAGAGGAGCAGTGGGTCGCTTTCCCAACGACATTCCAAGGAAGCCCAAGGTTCCTAATAAGTCATGTGTGTAAAAGGTAACCATTTCACAATATTTCACAGGTTGAGTAAATAACTCTTTATCACACTGCCTGGAATTGCACCCTGTTGCAATACTGCATCAACATTATCACATTCTCCAAAATCTGTATAAAATATTATCTGGACCCACAAAGGAAAATCAGTTAATCTTTAAATATTTTCATTACCAAGTTGACAGTATAAAATGCCGAAACGTAATGCATATATACAAAATACTGTTGTTTAAGAAAATAATGAGACCCAGTTTTAGAATAAAATAAGTTTATACAAAAAGAGGTTATTGCATTCAAATCCATATTTAAAAAAAAAATTTAGAGAGAAAGAACATTGAAATGTGTCTGTTTAGAAGAACAGCTCTCGGCGTTCGTGCTTTCATAGGACCAATGGCTCTGTAGGCGGGACAGAGTCATCTGAGAGAGAATGGCCTTGAAGCTCAAGAGTCATCGATGGGATGGGTACTTGGAGGCCCAGTCCATCCTGCCTTGCACGGGCTGGGCAGCTGGAGGCCGTGGAATCAGCCCAGGAGTGCTTCTAGGCTGGGTGTGGAGAAAAGGCCGCCCAGGATGAGGTCTCACAGCCTTCAGGGAAGAGTAACCTGCAATGGAAGAGAAACACTAAATGGACTGGCAGGAGACCCAAGCAAGCAAGGAGCAGTTGCATGCAGTGAGTGCAGTGACAAGAAAGTCTGAAAACACGACGCGGGCAAGAGCATCTGCAGCCCGTCTCTCCTTCCTCAGTTAAGGAGAAACCCCGCAACTAGACTCGTCTGACCAAAACTACTCGTGTTCTCCTTGACCTTCTTCTCTTACTGACAATCTGTCAGAATCCTGTTGGCTCTACATCCCATATACACTCACCATCTGGTGAAGTTTTTACCAGCTGCTACATCCCTGGTCCAGGCCACAGGGTGGGTCTCGCTTCTAACATTGTTTGCATTCTAATGAAAGCAAGCAGCCCCAGGGAGTCTACGGAAATGGCGTTCAGATCCCTTTGCTCCTCTTCAGTGGCTCCAAAGATGTTCAGCAACAACATGCTCCAGTGACCTGCTGCAGAGTCAACCCCGCCCCCGCCCCCTGCAACCTCAGCCTGTCCTCATCCATGATCTCCTCTCAAGACTCTCCCTGTCTCTCTCTTGCCCTACCCACACAACATTCTCGCAGGTGCCTTCCTTACCACTTCCTGAATTTGTCAGGCCTGACCCGCCCCAAAGCCTGTGCACTCAGGAATCCTAGACACTCGCACTAGGTGCTTGCCCCTCAGCGCCTTCAGATCTTTAGTCATTGACTCCTTTGGGGTGAACCTTTTTGGGCTTCAATCCCCATTCCCCAAGACGTCACTTCCTGCCTATTTATATTTTCCTTAGCATTTGTAAGCATCAGATTTAGTCTATATTTATACATATTCAACTCACTTTAAAAAACTTTTTTAAATTATTTTTATCTTATGTGTATGAGTGTTTTGCCTGCACATATGTAAGTGCACACCACCTGAGCGCAATGACCCAAAGAGGCCAGAAGAGGGTGTCAGATCCCTCTGGAACTGGAGTTACAGATAGTTGTTAGCTGCCACATGAGTGCTGGGAATCAGACCCACAGCAAGTGTTCTTAAACACCAAGCCAACCTCCAGCCCTCAATTCAATTCTTGTCTACAGACTGCACATTCACTGAGGCCAAGTTATGCCTATCTCACTCTGTCTACACCATTCCTGACACAAAGCAACTGTTCGGTGACTTTTGGATTGACTCATACTTTGTAGTAGGACTTACCAGGGGAAGGGTCTGGAATAGGTGCCAGGTGCACCCTCTGCATAGCAGAACCAATTTCTTTTTTCAAAAAGGAAGGGATATAGCTTCCAGTCAGTCTGCTAGAACTCGTAGAGCCAGACCCAACTGATAGGCAAAAGCGAAAGCCTATTACTACAAAGATATATTCTACGACATCAATACACAATAATAAGTTTCTACTTTTAGGAGGAAAATGAATCACAGTGAGAACAGTGACTTCTGAGTAGAGCACTGCATGTACCACTGCTAGGGGCAGGATGGGCAGAGAAAGCAGTTCACACACACAGCAGCTAAGCAGATGGATGCCAAACCAGAGAAGGTGCATGGCTGTTCCCCTGTCCTTTGCTAAAAAGAGGGTTAGCCTGTTCTAAAACTTTTCCTACCCCAGGCTATAGAAGAGCCTTTCACATCAAATGCTGAAGGATAACTGAACATGACTTACTTAACTGATTCTCTTTATGATTCAAAACACGTAGCTGTTAAAAATAGACAATAAATATTCTTATTGATAATCAGAAAAACTCAACTAACCATTCATAAAAATGTCGTTAAAATTTTGTACTTATTTTAGCTGAGCATGGTGGTACATGCCTTTAATCCCAGTACTAGAGAGGCAGAAGCAAGCAGATCTCTGTGAGTTCAAGGCCAGCCTGGTCTTCATAGTGAGTTTCAAGCCGGCTAGGGCTATAGGGAGATCCTGTCTCAAAGAGACCAAAAAAAAAGTAACACAATACTCAAGGATGAAAAAGGGCACATTAAAGGAACACCATTATTTCATGAGATTACCCAAAATTGGGTTGATTCAAGCAATGAAAAAAAAAAAGTATATCGTACAACATGAAAATCTCAGCCTACAGGCTGTAGAGAACTGGCTCAGTGGTTAAGAGCACTGGCAGCTCTTGCAGAAGATGCAGGTTTGATTCCCAACACCCACATGGTACCTAACAACTGTCTGGAACTCCAGTTACAGGGGATTTGACACCCTCTTCTGACCTCTGAGAGCACTGAATGACATGGGTGCACTCACATACATCCAGGTAATACAGTCATACATATAAAATAAAAATAATAAAAAAAATATTTTTTAAAAAAGAAAATTTCTGCCTAAATGATGATGTTAAGGGAAGCGAGGAAGTAAAAGCTTCTGTTCTGTAGAGGAATCAGTGACCAGTTAGTGCCCATTAAAGATAAAATTACAAAACTCCCAGTTTTCTAGTAATTCATTCTGATAAGGATTCTAACGGATGCTGAAACCCCAAGGGAGTCTCTGGGTATCACCCATGGGTTACTTAATCATGACGAAGGGAAAATGTATCTTTACAATGGAAACGTCAGGGTGCATACCATCTCTCTAACCCTTACACTTAGTTCCGTATGGGGGACATTTGGCTGTGCTGCTCCTCCTGTTGCAACACCTGTGAAAACCATTACCAAAAAGAGCTCACCGAAGTCCAATCACAGGGTAGAAATCAGGCATATCGAAGACAGGAGACATTCTGTGCGTGAATGGCCTGGACTCAAGAGTCAAGGACATGGAAAGAAAAAAGGAGGAGGTAATATTCTCAGCAAAAAGACGAGAGGAAGCGATCAAACAACAGTCTCTTGGTTAGAACGAGATAATGGGAAATCATTACAACTGCTAAACAGGTGCACAGCAGTTTACACAGACACATGGTGAACAGCAGGAACACGGTGAGTATGGATTGCACATCAGATGTTACAAGCTTTCTTAGTGGTAACGACGAGTGCGTGCAGTGGCCAGAAGAGGGCACTGGATCTCAGAACTGCAGTTAGATTTACAGGATGTGTGGCTCACTCTCTGTACATGATGGGGTCCAAACTCCCATCCTCATGATTACACAGCAAGCGCTCCTAATGCTGAGTCATCTCTACAGCCCCGATTATTTTTTATCTTTTTTTTTTTT
>NW_008336258.1:0-546 GCF_000622305.1 Nannospalax galili | reverse complement strand
GGCCTGAGTTCTGAGTTGAGTTCTCTAAAATCTCCTTAGACTTCCGAGGGTGACAGAGGTAGTCACCTGTACCCTGAATCATTGACATGATTGCTCCATGCTGTTTATTTTCTGATCATGACCATTTAGCAGCCATAAACTATACATGTCTTCTCAAAATGACCAGGCGGTAGCCTTCAACACCATGTGGAAATGGCTACCATCAATCACAATCACGTGGTTGGCCTAGTGAGGGGGAACAACGCAGCTCCTTTTACATGCATCAGGAGGGTAGGCTGGGATCCCACTGGTTCATCATTCTATCCCACCTTCCTGCCCCATTGGGACTGGTCCGGGGGAAATGATCAGATGATCCACATTCCCTTTTAACTCATTTAAGGTTGGGATTCCATTAGTGTAATAAAAAAACTTTACTCACAGGAAAGTAGAAATGTGGAATGAAGGGAGGGAGAAGCTTGAAAAGGCATGATATTATATACATATAATAAGCCATTCAAATCTATAAGACAAATTAAGAATTATAAACTCAGCAGTTAACAACATTGG
>NW_008336257.1:707157-753773 GCF_000622305.1 Nannospalax galili | reverse complement strand
TATTATTTTTATTTTATGTGTATGAATGTATTGTCTACATGTATGTGAGTGTCATACAATGCCACAGAAGTCACAAGAGGTCTTCGGATTCCCCTGGAACTGGAGTTAAGGATGGTTCATAGCCACAATGTGGGTGCTGGGAATTGAATCCAGAGCCTCTGCCAGAGTAGTCATTGCTCTTAACTGCTGAGACAACTCTTCAGTCCCATAAAAACTTTTTTTTGTTTGTTTTTTTGAAATGGGGTCTCCCTGAAGCCCAGCTGGCCTGGAACTCACTATGTAGACCAGGCTGGCCTTGATCTCACAGAGATCTTCCTGCCTCTTCCTCCTGAGTGCTGGGACTGAAGGAGTATGCCATCACATCTGGCCAATATAATTCTTTAAGAGTCCATGCATATAGTTAAAAACTAAATAACAAGAAACAATGCCAGACAGGAAATAAGTTCCCTTGACTTGTTCGCCAGAGTGGCCCAAGAGACTCCCAGACAGTAACCCAGCATAGAACTGGGAAAATGAACAGCAGACCCCAATCTTATATAATGGAATGTTGGCAACTGATTGCTGCTGAATGAGGAAGAGCTGATCTTCCTGAAAAAGGAATTCTAGATAGGTTGACTAAATTCAGATGATGGACAAGCACCGAAGGGCTGGGGGTGCCGACAACACAGTGGGCATTAACAGGGATTAGAGAGTATATGGGTTTCAGTGGGGGGGGTGGACTATTGGAGGGTGCCATTTGGGGTGTGGGTATAGAGATGAGTAAGATTTTGGGGGATGTTCTGTATGAAATACAAAAAAATCAAGAAATTTAAAAAAAGAGTTATATTTGAGGAAGAAGCATAAACATTTGCACCATGTTAATTAGTAGAGGTGAAACATATTACCATTGAAATCTCAATGATTTTATATTCATGCTCAGATGAATTTCCGAAAGTAACTGACTGTGACTAGTAATAATCAGAAACATAGAAATTAGAGATGCATGTGCAAACACCTATGTGTTGGTAGCATTGAAAATGAGTTTTTTTTCTCTTTGAAACAGTATATTTTATTATGAAATGGACTGTAGTCGTCAAGTGGCTGCTCTCCTCTGGCTATGGACACTCTCCTGCTCTCTTAGTTCCCCTGATCAGTCCTCAGGTCCGGACCCCAGGGCTGGTGAGGAGACTGTGTCAGTGGAGCCACATTCATACACAGGAGACCAGGTTCAGTGATGCAGATCTGGTTTATTGCAGGAAGGCACAAGCTTATATAGGGGTAGTGGTCCAATCACAGCACAGCAAGTAGTTTAAAGGTGTGGTATCCAAGGGTGGTGCACAGTACAGTAAGTAGTTTAAAGGTGTGGTATCCAAGGGTGGTGATTAGGGAGTGGAGAGCTCTAGGCATCCATCTCATGATCTGCCAATGAGAGCAAAATGTCACAAGGCATTCCTTGTGGTTCCAGCAGTTGGGCCATTGCCTCAGGCCTGCTGTATGGCTGTCAATAAGACTTTCACCCTAGGCTCAAGTCTGTCTCCCACATCTCCCTTTATTTTTTTATTTTTAAAGGTGAGGTATAATTTAGAATACATAGCATATTGTTATCAATCCAGATATATTAAGCAAAGTACAATGGCTCAGGTGGGTCATTGACTCAAGAGCCCCCTCCTGTTGGGGACCCCTGTTGTGTAAAGTAGCAGTCTCTCCATGTCCAGATAGCCTATGGGCTCAGCATTCAATGCAGAGACTCCTTTTATCAGCAGGGTGCCTTCCCGGCATCTTCCTGACTCATCTTTTGAAGTAGCCATGGCCTCCAGCTCTGGTTTTCCTGTGTGATTTTCAGGCAGTCTGGCAGCCTGGCAGGAGCCCACCACCATATGTAAATAAGACATCCTAAAAGTACCTATCAGCTAAGGCTTTTACCACTACCCCCACAGTATAAAATATCCTGGTTTTCCCTAATTAATCGGAGCTGGATCACTAAAAATTGGAGCCGAGCTGAGTCACTGAATAAAGGGGCTGTACCACTGACTGAGCTGAGTCCTGTGTCTTACTGCCTATGATCCAGTCTCCCCGGAGGGCGCTATCCTTCTGTCATCGACTCATGGAAATCCAGCTTTCACCATCCTCACACATCCCCACGTGATCCAGCGGCCGGTGGATTTCATATCTCGAGGAAGTGCATGATGGAAATTGGGACGGAACCCGACTGGGCCAGCCCCGGTAGCAGAGACCCACAGCGATGCGGTGCGGGACCCGAAACACCCCAGGTGCACGCAGGAGACCGGCGCCACACCCAGCAGCTGGCGCCCCGAGGTCCCTGCACCCCCATACCCTCCCTCAAAATGGAAAGCTTTCTTAAGAACAGGTTGTGCCAACTCCATGCCAACCAATGGGAGTTGAGATTCTTTGCCTCAGCATTGTTGTCCCCACCTCAAGGGTCACCCAGCATTATGGACTGTGCCTGTCTTAGGTTGTCCCATCTCTTGGAATCTTACCCATCATTGACTACCAGCCCTCGATGGGTGAGTCCCTTGGTATGGTCCGGCAGAGGAAGAGGCCACAAAAAAAATAAAATAATAAAAAAATAATAAAATAAAAATAAAATGGAACAGGGTCATCCCATCTAGGGTAACGATGGGGATTAGGGGGTGGTAAGTTCTAGGCATCGGTCTCACAGTCTGCCAACAGGAGTATATATCGCAGTAGGGTAACGATGGGGATTAGGGAGTGGCAAGTTCTAGGCATTGGTCTCACATTCTGCTAACAGGCATTTCCTGTGGTTTTGGCAGTCAGGCCATTGTCTCAGGTCCATTGCATGATTGTTCTGTAAGATTTTACACCTATGCTCAAGCCTAATTTTCATATGTCTAGGTTGGTAAGGGCAAGAACAGTGGATCCTTGTTTGCAGAGACATGCCTGACAAGATCTGGAGGTAGGACAACAGCTATCTGAACCAGAGAAATATGAGTTTTAAAAAAATTATCCAGACCCTTAACAATGCAGGGTCCAAAAATCAGGAGTTAGCAGTAATGATGGCACACATAGGTGCACTGCTTCCTCTAGGGTCTGCCATCTCCAGGGTCGGTGGTTGTGGAGGGAGGTTTTCCATCGCAGGCAATTCTGATGTTCTGGGCTGGAATACAGATGGGGGATGGAAGATTATCTGGAAAGACACAAGCATAACCTCGCCCTTGTGTTAATAATAGGTGTGGACCTTTCCTTGCACTTGTGAGAGGTTCCTTCCATCTCACCATGGGAGTAGGAGTGGGCTGAGTGAATGCCCCCCAATGCTTTATTGCTGATGGGAGGTCATTGGAGTCAAATTTTAGAAAGTTTAATACAAATAGAGCTCGTTGTATAACAAAATTGGGATCCTTATACCAGGGTCCTTTTCCCTAAAGCTGCCTAGCTACTGCAGAGGAGACTCTGGGGAAGATCCATAAGAGAGTCAAGGAGAGAAGAGGCAGAGGCTGGTGGTTAACGATTAAGTGCTTGTCTAGCCAGCGTCTTTCTTGATTTGCATCAGCCAATGTAGATGCGATGGAAATCATTGGCACAAAAAAGAGCATTACACTTGGGGCACTTCCGCTGGCAAGTGTCATAGCACGTCTTCACACACTCGAAGCAGAATACATGAAAACACTTGGTAAGCACTGCATCTTTTTTTTCACATATTACAGCAGGGAGAGGTCAGTCGTGCCTTGTAGTCCTTTATCTCTTCCATCAGGATCTCATCACACTTCTGCACATTGTCTGACTTCTTGATGGTCTCCAGCTTCCTTCGAAGTCTAGAGATGTCCTCCTGGGCTTGTTTGAAATTGAACAAATCCTTTTCCTTGGTGACACTGTTCTCCATGATCTCATCCTGAAAGTCATGGAGCTTTTTCTGTGCCATCTCCAGTTGCACTTTGAGGTCATCTGCAAGCTGGGCTGCTTCCATTGCCTTGCGCTTATTTATCTCCAGGGCTTGGGTCCTGAGGCCCAGCTCCTTCTCTCCTGTGCTGATGTTACTCTGAAGAAGGTGCTCCTCTTTCAGTTTCCTCACTACTTGTAACTGGGCATCCACCTGAGTCTTCAGAGTCAAAACCTGGTCTGCTAACTCCTCCTTTTCCTCTTTAAGCAATTTATGGATCTGATTGGACTTGATCCGCTCTGACATGAACTTGAAATTTGCATCATCCTTCTCCCACAACTGCTGCATTGAACAGATATTCTGCTCTTGTATGTCTTCAAAGGCCTGGCCTGTGACACCCATCTCAGAGAGGAGAGCTTCCTCCTGCTTGGCCATGGCTGGCTTCTTCTGCAGGTACTCGATCTGCTCCTCCACAGGCCGGATCTTCCTCAGGGTATTCTCATCAGCCATTTTCTTGTTCTGTTTCTTCTCCTTATCCTCCAGATCCTTGAGTCTTTGTCTGAGATCTTCCAACTCTGCCTTAGACTTCTCAGCTGCCATAAACTGCACTTTGTCTCCCTGTATCTTTGGGGCAGAGCGGTACATGTCGAGCAGCAGCTTCATCTCCTTCTGGCTCTCTTGTGCTTTCATGAGTTTAATCTTCAATTGCTTGATAATTTTTGCTTTCTTTTTCCTTCCATCATCATGTTTCCTCCTCTCTTTATCATTGGTAGTTAGAACAACCTCCATATTGCAGAGGATATCTTTCTCCCACAGGTTATGGGGAATCCCTGCAGCTAAGAGTGGTTTAATAGCTCCTGTATTGCCATCTGGGTCACTCCAGACCATGGGACATTGGACCTGTAAAGTATTTTGTAAGCCCCCAACAACTTGTATAGGGGGTCCAGGCTTATGGTGCCAATGAGACAAGGCTTCTTCCTGTCTGATTACAGTAATATCAGCCCCTGTATCAATTAGGCCTTTAAACTTATGGCCATCTAGGGAGAGTTGCATCCTAGGCTTATGCAAATCAATAGGCGTCGTCCATTGGATGTGGGGGGTGTATTTCCTTACTTCTTCTCTTTGAGAGGTGCCCCATTGCCCATTTAAAGGCACCTTTTGTATGTGTTTACCATCTGCATCCACCTTAGACCTACATTCTCTTTCCCAATGAAAGCCTTTGTGGCATCTTGGGCATTTTGAAGAGGGAACCTGGCTCCTTTTGGCCTCTTTCATAATCTTATTAGGACAGGTACGTGACCAATGGCCCTGTCCCCCACAGGCCCAACATTTGCCTTTTTCCAGCTCAGCCTGAGGCTGATGAGCAGCCAGTGCTTTAGCAAGGGCCATGGCATGGGCCCGAGCGGTTCCCACCTCTCAGCAGGCCAGAATCCAATCAGAGACATCCTTGTGTGTAACGGGTCCTATGGCAAGGCGACACTCTGTAGAGCAGCCTTCATATACAAGACCCTTGAGAAAGGCATTGGCAGCTCCCTGATGACAGATCTTTCTATTTATAATTTGTTGGCATATCTCAACAAAATCAGAGAAAGACTCGCCTGGTTTTTGTATCAATTTGGTTAATTTGGTATCACCGCGAGTTGGCATACTTCGAAAAGAACGCAGTGCACAAAGCCGTACTTGTTCAAAGTAGCGGGGAGGTCCCTATGCCTGAGCTTGGGGGGGGGTCTCAAAATTGCTGCGTCCTATTAGAGCATCAATTCCAATGTTTTGGACATTGGTATTTCTATGGGGCTCTGCCTGTTGTTAACATTCATCTTGGTAAGCAGCTTTCCATAAAAGGAAATCACCTCCCTGTAAGAAGGCACAGGCAATATTCTGCCAATCATAGGGGGTATTGGCTGAATGACTAATTGTATCTAATAACTGACAAAACCAGGGGGAGTGAATGCCACCCTTAATTCCTTAATTGCTGCCTTATGCAGCTTCCTTAAGGTATCAGAGAATGTGGATTCCAAACATTAGGGTTCTGTTGTCCCTGATTGACAGTAACTGGGAAGAACTGTCCCATTATATCATAGAACAGGGGCCTAGGTGGGAGGGTCTTCCAGTCCTCCTCTGGAAGAGAGGGGTAGGTGGACTGGAGGGAAACTTCCTTAAAACTAGTGCAAGATGGTGGAAAGTAGCCATTGCCCTGTAATGGTGGAGCAGAGGCTGCCCTAACTTCCTGTTTTCCATCAAATCTAATACAAGATGGTGGAGTGTAGCCATTGTCCTGTAATGGCAGAGCAGAGGCTGTCCTAACTTCCTGTTTTCCATCAAAGCTAATGCAAGATAGATGGTGGAGGGTAGCCACTGCCCTGTAATGGCAGAGCAGAGGCTGCCCTAACTTCCTGTTCTCCATCAAGGGAGCTCTCAAACCCCAATTCCTCATTTTTCATAGCATCATTAACAGTCATAGTCTTATCAGAACAAGAATCCTTTAGTTTTGTTTTAACTGGATGATCTTGACTTCCTGTTTTTCATCAGGGCATCTCTCAAATCCCAATTTCTTATTTTTTTATATCATCATTAACAGTCATAGTTTTATCAGAACAAGAATCCGTTAGTTTTGTTTTAACTGGAAATGCCTGGGACAAGCCATCCCCAGCGTCCTGTTGTTGTATTTGCTCATCTATCTCCTTAAATAAGGGATTGTCCTGTTCAGGGGCTTTGGGGGGAACCCCCTGAAGGGAGGCCAGAATGGCTGTCACAACAGGGTAGAACAGCCCAGACCATGGACATCCCTCCCTGAATTCTCTATGCTGGGCCAAGAATAAAATGCAAGCCATTGTTCAGGATCCCAACAATAAGTATCTGTAAACCAGGGGGCAAGAGCTAGTACTTCATCTACAACCTTAGTTACACCCTTTTCGGTTACCCTAATTTGCCTACTCCTGAGGAGAGAAACCAGTGCAGCAGTGCAGGGGCTGGCAGCAACTGGATGACTATTCCCCATACCAGAGGTCACTCACCCTGCAAGACGTACCCAAAGGGACTCAGGAACCGTTCAGGAAGATGATCAGTGGAGACAGGAACAATGCCAAACTGAAGACTGTGAGCCAAAAGAAGAAGCACAGGAGAATGAAACCAGCGAGCGCCAATGGAAGAATCACTGGCAAAGGGGGCCTTGGGAGCCCCATGTGTTACAGCCTAGTGTGTTACAGCTCCGTGGGGCAGGAAGCTTCGGGCCCTGCATTGGGCGCCACTTGTGGTCGCTGGCTGTGGCTGCTCTCCTCCGGCTATGGCCGCTCTCCTGCTCTCTTAGTTCCTCCGATCAGTGGTCCAATCCGGACCCCAGGGCTGGTGAGGAGACTGTCAGCAGAACCGCATTCAGACACAGGAGACCAGGTTCAGTGACACAGATCTGGTTTATTGCAGGAAGGCACAAGCTTATATAGGGGTAGTGGTCCAATCACAGCACAGCAAGTAGTTTAAAGGTGTGGTATCCAAGGGTGGTGCACAGTACAGTAAGTAGATTAAAGGTGTGGTACCCAATGGTGGTGATTAGGGAGTGGCAAGCTCTAGGCATCAGTCTCATGACCTGCCAATGGGAGCAAAATGTCACAAGGCATTCCTTGTGGCTCCAGAAGTTGGGCCGTTGCCTCAGGCCTGCTGTATGGCTATCAGTAAGACTTTCCCCCTAGGCTCAAGTCTGTCTCCCACAATGGACATGTTTTTTAAAGGTTAAAACCTCATTCAATTTATGTCTTATAGGGTTTATAATGAGTTCAATATTGTATAACTGTATTAATTCAGTTGAACCTATTAATTCAGTGTGAACCTAAAAATTTCAGCCAATTTTGAAAGAGAGGCATATTTGCTCTCGAAACTTTTATTGAATATGTTAACGCTGTTATAAAATTCTTCTCTAATCATGTGGTTATTAAATTAAAAAAAGATAGGCTATAACTCTGATTGGAGACTTCTCAGAAGAAGAAATATAAGAGGATAAACAACACCCTAAAATATGTTCAACATGCTTATTAATTTTGGAAATGCAAGCCAAAACTAGTTTAAAATTTCAGCTTAATCTAGTTAGTCTGGTTAAGAACAAGAGAATAAATTATACCAAATGCTAGAAGGATGTAGAGGCAGGCGAATGCTCATTCCCTATGGTGTGAACCCACTATGGAAATCAGTGTGAAGAACTCATAAAACAAAAAATGAATCTGCCATTTCACCTTTGATAAAGCCAGTATCCTATGATCCCTAATATCTAGTACTTCTTCCCATTTACCTACATGATCACTTGTATATTACTCTCTCTTCCCTTTCTAGTTTAATACCCTCATTTTACCGATTTACCCCTTGGCAATACCCATCTCCTTCTTTTCTTATCTTTCAAGCTCCTTATATCCCTTTACCTTTATGGTTTCTTTTCATTTTTCTGACTCTTGCAATTACCTCAGGATATATACTCACACATAAGGATTTGGTTCTATGTCCACAAATGTCATTTGTTTTTCTTACCCTGTGCTACTTTACTTAGTATAATAGTTTCTATTTCACCCATTTACCTGCAAATTTCATAATTTTGCCTTTCATTAACACTGAGTGGAACTCCATTGTATTTGGTCATGTTTACTGTACATTTCTTTAGGTCAGTAGATGTTATAAATATTCCACAACTTAAGAGGTTTTGCCTTATATTTGTACCTAGGAAAAATATTTCTGTATAAATTACATTTAAATTTTTGATATTTTTCTTATATAGCACCATGCTGTACAGGACATTTTCAGGATATTGAGAATTGATGTGTCCACAACTTCCAAAAAAATCTCTGTAATATTACTTTTTTAAGCTAAAATGATCCATGTGTGCATAAAATACATTTTCAGCTAATGATACTGTCAATTTATAATTTTTAATTTTGCTGCAGCTTCATTTTTCCTTATTTTGAAACCTATAAACAATATGAATATAGAATTAAATATTATTTAATTTATTTTGTATCTATCAGTTTATCTATATGGAGTGTCAATGTGTAGATGACAACTTGCTTTAGATTTAAGAGATCATGCAGTGTTTTGTTGCTGCTCATTTTACAGATTGTATAGAAAGGAAACAAATAATATATCTAAGACATTAAAGATATTAGTACTTCATTATTTCGAATAGAATTTTCCACACTTAAAAATAGGACATTTATAGCAATTTAAATTTCCTCAGAAGTGACCAGTGTCTGCTGTTTCACATTTTCTGTTACTTAATATGATTAATTTTTTTTCTGTCTTTGCAAATTCAGTAATTAAAAAGAAAACACTAAGTCCAACTCTTTCATTCTGATTGATGCTTTTGGTATTAGTTAATTATCTCATTGCCATAGCAAAAATACCCAACACAAGCAATATAACAAAGACAGGATTTATGAGAATCACAGTTTGAGAGTAATTAGAATCCATCATGTCAAAGAAGTTGTCCTGGCTGGAAAGTAAAGCTGATACTGAAGTAGTGGTGGCAGAGAAAGACGAATTCCGTATTTCCATCACTTTCTTTCTTTCTTTCTTTCTTTCTTTCTTTCTTTCTTTCTTTCTTTCTTTCTTTCTTTCTTTTTCTTTCTTTCTTTCTTTCTTTTTTGTTTTTTTTTAATACAGAGATGTTATTTAACTTATTTTGTGTGGGTCTTCCTTCCTCAGCTAAACCTACTTCAATACACGTGCAAACAAAGGGGGTTATTTCTTAGATAACTGTAAATCTGTCAGATTGATGATGAAAAATAATCATCACCACACTGATCATTTATAAATTTCTCTTTCATTTGAAAACTTTATTTTAATTTATCTTATACACAGGTGATTCAAGTCATGTGAACAATTGCAAGCATCATTGATGATGTTTCTTTCATAAATATATGTGAAATATATAAATAGCTGAGTACAATATATCTAAAGATCTATTAACTATTTTCATTAATGTTCAATGACAGGATATATGGCATAAGAGAAAGTTAAGAAAATGAAAGATGCCATTGGTACCCATTTTTAACTTAACTGCAGAATTTTTTTTGTAGGTATGACACTCTATTTTGAAACTGGCATGAATTATTTATGGTTAATTTTGTGAAATGACCTGGGAGAATATTCAAAATACTATTTTTCTCATGTATGGAGCCCACACTATTAGTTAATACTTTGGATAAGAATGTTTATATCAAGAGCCTGTAATTATGTAAATTTTAAATTAAAAAAAATTGTAATGCATTTTCGTTTGATATTGGGTACATCAAAAATAAAAATACTGATTTAATAGACGGTAGACATTATTAACTTAACATTTTCTTTTATATATACACGAAAAAGAATGTCCTTATGTTTTAAATTGAAATTTCTAAAATGGCTATGTTGGTACTTAGTAAAAAAAATTTGTCAAGTCTGAGTAATATGAATGGGTGGTTGATTTTAATATTTTACAAATTACTTTTGTAGTGACCCAAACCCAAAAATGTACATAAACTCTATTAATTTTACTCATTTTTTGAGCAGTCCATGGTTTGCTTGTGTTGTACATTTTGGTCTGTACATTACTTTGCAAAAATAAACATAGAAACAATTGCTTCATTTAACATTCTTTGCATGAACAACCCCTGAAAACTGTAATTACAGAAATGTTTTTCACATGGTTATATAAGATCCATAATATGTAAACAGAAAAGAAATTCCAATAGTCATTAGCAAGTCATAATAACTCTATAATCATTCTCTTAACCTGCAGATTTCTTTAATATTGGGGATGACAAATGGCAAATGACAAATGACATATTATGATGGTAGTATTCCGCTGACATAACTGGAGAGATTATTTAATTATGCTATCTTCTGCATTTTCATAAGAGTGGATTAAGAAAAATGCTATGGCCATATGCACAGCATTTTGCACAAACTACTTAAATGGTAAATAAATCAAACAATTATTTCCTAATCACACTAGCAACCATGGATATCTCAAGAAAAGCCCAGCAGTGGTAGTCACCTCCTTAGGCCAGCTATTTTTCATGCTTGCAGTATGCAGGGCAAGTCTCCACACTGACTCTCAGAGAAATAGCCTATGCATCATGGCCTGGAACCATCACCAGTTAGTACAATAAGATACATTTAAAAGCTCTCTTGAAATACACAAAAAGAGCATTTCATTATTAAGCGTGTACAGCATGTGAAGCAACAGAGTATTTTGAAGGTTGTAAGTAGAGATTTGGCCAGCATCAGGGGTGTATTTTCTTCCATGTAGTGGCCCTCAGATCCAATCACGATAGGATTGCTTACTTACAGAACAGTCATATCACCCATGGCATCAGTGGGTATATTTTGCCTGGAAGATCAGTACTGTTGCACACAAGGTACACTGCTAATGGGACTGTTGATGACTTTTCTCCCCCAACAACCTGCAGAGTATCATGTAGCACTATGAACTCTAACCAGAAGGGAGGAAGCTTTCAGCTCAGTTCCAGTGTGATTTCTCTTTATCCTGTATCTAGGGCGTGCGCTGTCTTTAGCAATAAGGTCATACTATCTAGTTGTAGTAGGTAAACAAGAGCAGTAACAATTACTGTCTTCTTGGAAGCCTCTTGGGGATCCCTAGTCATCAATTCACAGAACATAACATATAAACCACATAACAATGCCACTGAATTTAATGTTATTGTAGCTTATGTGTGAAATACCTAAAGAAATCATTACTATTCAAAATTTGGAATCATATTTAAATACTTTACAAATTGGTGTACAGTCAAACAATAGAAGATGAACCTCAGAGAATTCTAATTAAATCTTAATTGTAGATTTTTGAGGATCCCATGTACATCCATTCTGAAATACTAAACCATCTCCCTCTTCTGACAACTTCTAAATACACTAGTGAGACTGTGAAGTAAAAGTAAGCCATTGCTTGTAGCATGAACACCAAAGAGCAGAATCATAACAGATAAGTAATAATGATTATAATCTAATTAAAACTTCATTATGTGAAAATATGACATAATTTCTCTCTTCCACATGCCCCAACTACTGAATTCTGAACTCTAAAATGAATATATATTTACAAAAATATTTTATTTTTATGTGCATCAGTGTTTCCCTGCATCTATGTAAGTGCTCTTGTTGATGCAAAGCCTGTAGAGGTCAGAAGAGGGTGTCAGATCCCCTGAAACTGGATTTAGAGTTGGTTGTTAGCCACCATGTGTGTCCTGAAAATTGAACTTGTGTCCTCCTCAAGATCAGTCAGTACTCATAACAACTGAGCCACCTTTCCAGCCCCAAGATAAAAATATTTTGTATATACAAATGAAATTAATTCATTAACAGGCATTAATATACAAATATCCACTCTACCAAGTACTGAACCTAATGAATTGTACCTAAGCTCACGTTTAATTTCAAGGAATATGGGTCAAAATGTGACCTCAGGAACTGCTTCATAAAGAGTTAATCAAAAATTTTCATAAGGTGTCAGATAATATCAAACAAAGTTCAAGTTCTTAATATTAAAATCCAAATTTTATGTGATTCAAAAACTAAATTTTATTCGTTTTTTTTGTTTTGTTTTAAAAAATATTATTTGTTGAATTTTTGGTAATTCCATGCAATGTATTTTGATCATAACCAGACCCCATCTGTACTCTCTCTTAATATGCCCTCCACCTGATTACATGCCCTCTAGTGTTATGATGATGGTAATGATATGATTATGATATAATTAAGGCTATTGAGTCTAATCTGTACCCCTAAATGCCCTTCCATGTGCGTTTCTTAGAGTCTGTCAGCCTACTAACCATCAAAATCTTGAAGAAAATTGAGACACTCACTTTCCTGTCAACTATCAGTTGACAATAGTTATTTAGCTAGTATTGAGGCATCTCACCAACTTCCCCACTTCTATGTTGGAAATTTGTCTGTCTTGAGTTAAGTAGGCCTTGATCATGCTGGCAGAATTATTGTGACTTCATGTAAGTAACTATCCAGCTGTGCAATAGTGTTGTGTACATTTTTAATCCCAGCATATAGGAGGCAGGGGCAGGAGGAACATTGAGATCAAGGCCAACGTTGTCTGGTCTACTAGAGAATACTAGGCCAGCTGAGGCTACATAAACTCTGCCTCAATACAACAACAACACATTTAAACAGAATTAACTAATTTATTAAAATGTATCAAAGACTTCAATATGAAAATCCAAACTTTGAAATGATTAGAGCTTATGTGGAAACACTTGAAGTTGTAAGCTTAGGAAATAGATACATTTTTTTATTCGTAGAAATCCAATAATTCAGGAAATAAGAGAAAGTTTGTCAAAATGAATTGCTTTAAATTAAAATTTTATACCGAGCAAAGAAAATAACCAAGAGTGTAAAGGACAACTTACAAAATAGGAGAAAAAGAATGCCCATTTAGTCATGCGACTAGGATATATAACTGATTAAATAAATTAAATACCAGAAAAGAGTAATCCAATCAATTAAAAAATCCATTTTAGTAGAAGTTCTCACAAAAGACATTGTGAAAAAGTACTTATAAACATATTCAGTATATTTAGCAGTCAGAGAGATTCAAATCAAAATTACATTGAGGTTCTGATTTGCTGCTCAGAATGGCTATTATATATATATTAAAAAAAATAACTTGAGGATTCAGGAATAAACAAAACTTAAATGTTGTTGGTGAAACTGCAAGTTAGCACAGTAACCAAGAAAATCACTGTGGCACTCCTTCAAAAACTCTACATAGAGCTACAATATGATCCTGCTACACCACTCTTGGGTGTAAACTTAGATGAATCCGAGTCAGAGTAACGTATACACATTTGGATACTCAAGCATAATTTAACAATATTCATAATAACCAAGATCTGGATTTATTCTAGATTCCTATCAGGGGATGTGTGGAAAGGAAAATTGCCTTCACGCAGACAAAATAGTAATAGGCATAAAAGTTGAGTCATTTTCTCAACAAATGAATTGTAGCAGAATCATCATGTTACGTTATATAAGCCAGACTCAGAAATACAAATATTGCATTATTTTTTTTCATATGCAGAATTTGGATTCTTTTTAAAGGGATGAAAATAGAAAGGGGAAATATTTTGTAAAAGGAAAGAGGCCACTGTGAGTCATGAGTAGGATGGGAAATGGTGATTAGGGATAGAAATGATCAAAATGCATTATATAAATGTGTGAGAATGTGAAAAAATGCTAAGTATAACTGGAGTAGACTAACAATATATATTTTGAATAACAACATCACTAGGATTCAGAAATATTATAAATTTGAAAAGTAAGGAATTATATAAAATATCAAATTACAAATAAATACCCAAGAATAAGAAAATATGTCCTCTCCAGAAATTAGCATATCTATCATAATGCTTCAAGGAAACCACAACCTAACTGATGCAGAAAATAAAGATTTCAAAATAGCAATTCTAAATATGCTCAAGGAGCTCAAACAGGATATAAATAAAAGACAAAATGAAGTCCATTAAAACTAGAATCAGTTAAAGAATAACTAAATCAATTAAAACAAAAATTCAATTAAAATTCAATAAAAATATTTATTCTCTGAAAAAAGCCAAACAGAAATAAATATAGAAATTAAAAATTCAGGAACTCAAACCAAAAGCTCAGAGGAAAGGACAAAGAGGATGTGGTAGAAATGCAACAGACAGTATCAGATCCTGAACATGAAGTTGGAAGAAATGGATTGTTCCATTAAAGTGTCAACTATAAAATGACTCAGAAACAAAATATGCAAGACATCTGAGACATCAGAAAAGGGCCAAAACCTATGAATCATTAAGTATAGAAGAAGGAGAAGCAACCAGAGTCAAAGGCACAGAGTATATTTTTAATGAACTCAGAGAATAAAATTTCTAAAATATAAGGAAAGATAAACCTATCAAGGTAAAAGAGGCATACAGAACACCAAGGAGACAAAACCAGAAAAAGAAGGTCCCTAAGTCATAAAATAGTTCAAACACTAAATGAACATAATAATGAAAAGTTATTGAAAGCTGCAGGAGAGAAAACTTGAGCAGGCTCATCAGAATAACACTTTTCTTTGGAAAATATGGAAGTTAGAAGAGCTTCAACCTATTTCCTATAAGTCATGAACGAGCATGTATTCCAACCCAGACTACTATATGCAGCAAAATTTTTGTAATTGAAGGAAAAAGAAAACAAATTTAAAGTATTTATATTCATGATACTAGATGGGATACTTCGGCCTAAGAAGAGGTTGAATATACCCAAGAGTGCACAAATAATAAACATTTCCACAACAGTTAAGCAAGGGAGTATGAAAAAGAAAAACAACACTGCGAACTAACATGATAGGAATTAACGAACATTTGTCCATAATTACTCTTACTATTAATCATCTCAAGTACTCAGTAAAAAGACAGACAAATTGACTGAGCTAGAAAACAAGATAAGAGTAAAGGTAATGTTGCTTATAAATGAGGAGATAGCAACTATATGAGTGGTAAGGGATACAATGATCAAATCTGGATATTCTTCCTTAAATATTTTATACAATGACCATGATGCTCTATTTTTAAATTAGAGTAGTATTCCACCAAATGTTATCAAATATTAAAATAATAATGTAATATTACTTTAAAGGCACATCCAACTAGCATTCTTCTCCAACAGCAATGACTTTTAAAACGTTCATGGAGATATTAAGTAATAGCTTTTCAAAAATACACACTGGAGAACAGACAGCATGATCAACAAAGGGTGCTGGTTAAACTGGACAACTACATATAGAAAACGAAAGTATATCCCTGTCTTTCACTATTCACAAAACTCAATTTCAAGGGGATTATACTGAAAACTGTCAAAGGCATTACTATTCCTGATCTCATATTATACTACAGAAGTATAGTAATAAAATCAGCATGCCCCTAGCATAAAAACAGACACACTGATCAACGGAATAGAATTGAAGATCATATTTATATCCACCAATTTACAACCACTTAGTGTTTGACAAAGGGGTTAACAATGCACACGAGAGGAAAAGTAGTATGGTCAACAAATGACGCTGGTCAAACTGGATAGCTACATGTAGAAAGCAAGACTCATCACGCAAAAAACTCAATTCCAAATGGATCAAGCACCTCAGCATAAGACCACATAAAGTTTGGAATACTCCCTACCAGACACCATAGGCTAGTAAAGAAAATACCCAATGTAGCTGTTGATCTAGAGGCCCATAAACTCTCAATAAATACTGACCAATGCCTCTGTGCTTGGGTACTCACCAGAACTTGACAACAGTACCCTATTTCTGAAAAATAATAAAGATGAGAACAACAAAAACCCTACATATACATTTTGTAAAACAAGGAGAAACTGAGCTGGTACTTATTTCAAAACTTCAACTCTACAGGCACTAGTTTTCACAGTGCTGAAGGGTATTATTCATGCAACCTGAAGGAAAAAGTAATCATATTTGTCCAGCTGTGTAACTTGTGACTTACAACAACTTGCCGGGCAAGATATTCCTACAGATATAATAGTGGCACTGTTATGGCAGTGACATTCACTTTCTGAGTGGATTTAAGTCCTGTTTCATAACATAGAGCCCATACCGATAGCTGAATGCATCTCAAGTATCACTGGAGAAACTTCTTCACAGAGATTCATAACAACCCAACTTGCAGAGAATAACAGATTGCAGAATACTTATTCTTAATAGACACCTATATCAAACCTCTGCATTCCCAAGACTTGGGGATCATTACAGAAGGTGGAGCAGAAATACTTCAAGTGCCAGAGGTGATGAAAGACCACAAGAAAACAGAGTTTTCAAGACAACTGGGCAGTTACCTATATAAACTCACAGAAAATATAATAGCATGCATAAATTTCTTGTAAGTTAAAGTCAGTGAAAATAACAGCATAGACATGAAAGTGAGTAAACATACCTCAACCTTAGCTGGGGAACTATTTGCAAATGATAGCTATTTGAAGACTGAGAGTCATTCTCTTTAAGGCTGTGACTCTGGGTAGGTAAAGCAGACTTCAGTGGATGGATGTATCCAAACAGAGGGGCACTTGGAGCAGAAATTTGGCTGGATACTCTTTATGCATATATATAAAACACTGAATGCTCTTGATATTTTATATATATAATAGGTTACATGAAATTAGGTGTGGCATATTATGGGATGCAGATGGGGGAGAAGGTCTAAATATATTCAATACATATTATATAAAATTTGCAAAAAATTTAATCAATCGAGAAAAAACAAAAGCCCTGTGGTTTAACTTTAAGGTCTGGTTTGAGATTTTATTTGTTGTATTTCTTAATTTTATTGATATGAAAATAAACTACTCAAGCACTTACAGTAACTTACAGAGCTTTGAGAACTTTTATGATTTGGATTTGAAAGAATGAGCAGTAAAAAATATTGAAGTAATTATTCAGTACAATTGTCTTAATATCTGCTTCTAGATTTCATACTTTTGGAATATTTACATTTTGTTTTGTTTTTCAATCTTGTTTTTTCTGTTTGTTTGTTTTTTGTTCTATGTTTGATAGACTATCCCCTAAATCTTTGATCCAGGGCCTCTAGCTTCAGTGACTTTGTTTACCTATGAAGGGAAAACCCTTAGTAAGCTGCGTTGTCTTTTAAGTCACTGTCTAATTGGATGGTGAATTTTAAGTTTCCTAATGTGATATTAAAATTTTAAAATATGATAAAAGACTACAAAACAGGAATTTGAATTCAAAGGTAATGAGAAATATGTAAAAATATAAGAATATACCAATGACTAAAATTTGTATCTACAAATTTTAAAATTGAAGGCTTATGGAAGATTACAAAGAAAATCAATATAAAAAAGAATTTCTTTCAGAATGAAGAATATACACAAGAAATCACTTTTGAAATAATCATAAATAGAACCAATGTAGATCCATGTATGATACTCAATCTATTGATTCATGATCTATACATACATATTATGTGTATGTTTATGTGACTGTACATGCACATATATATGTACACAGTTTTATACATGTAAGAGTCATGAAGTGGATAAACTTACCAATCATTTATTGACAGGCCTGTGTTCAAAATATAAATTGTACCAGAAGAAAAGCCGGTTCACCCAACTTCATAAAATCAATACTACAGGACTTTAAGACCCACATTAATCCCAACTCATTAATAGTAGGGGACTTCAATACCCCATTGTCTTTTAGGTCAACAAGTTAAAGAATAAACAGAGAGATAGCTGAATTAAACAATACCATACATCAAATGGACCTAAAAGACATTTACTGAATATTCCACTCAAGCAACAAGGAATATACTTTCTAGTCCATGGCCCATGGAACTTTCTCCAAAACTGACAACATTCTGGGGCACAAAACAAGCCTAAACTAATACAAAAAAAATTGAAATAATTCAATGTATTCTGTCAGATCAAAATGCAATAAAGTTTAAAATCAATACCAGAAGAAATCCTCTGAACTACATGAACTCATGGAGATTAAACAACACACTCCTGAATAATGAGTGGGTCAAAGGAGAAATTAAGAAGGAAAAAACAAAGAATTCCTAGAATTCAAAGAAAAGGACAATACAACACAACAAACCTCTGGGACACTTTAAAATCAGTTGTTAGAGGGAAGTTTATAATTGTAAGTGCCTACATTGAAAAATCAGAAAGGGCACAAATACATGACTTAACACTGCAATTCAAGACACTTGAAAAGCAACAACAAAAGAAACCTAAGTCCAGTAAACAAGAGAAATGACAAAAATCAGAGTAGAAATTAATGAAATAGAAAGAATGAAAACAGTAGAAAGAATTAACAAATCAGAGAGCTGGTCTTTTGAAAAGATAAACAAGATCACAGACTTTTAGCCCAATTAACCAAAAGAAAGAAAGACTGTCTCCAAATCACTAAAATTAGAGGTAAAAGAGGAAACATCACAACAGACACCCAAAAGATCCAGAACATTATAAGAGAATACTTTAGAAACCTATATGCTACTAAATTTAAATCATAAAAGAAATGGATGTTTGTCTAAAATCATGGGAATCACCAAAACTAAACCAAGAAGATATCAACAGTTTGAACAGACCCAAAACACATCAAGAAATTGAAACAGTAGTACAAACCTCCTGACTGAAAAAGCCCAGGCATTTAAGGAAGATCTATTTACAATACCACTTAATTTATTCAAAAAGATAGAAAGAGAGGAAGATCTTCCAATTTCTTTCTATGAAGCCAGAAAAACTCTAATATGCAAACCAGGTAAAGATACAACCAAAAAAGAAAACTAGAGACTCATATCCTTAATGAACATAGATGCAAAAGTTCATAACAAAATACTTTCAAACCACATACAGATATACAACAGAAGATCATCCACCATGATCAAGTCAGCTTTATTCCAGAGATACAGGGATGGTTCAATAAATGTAAGTCAATAAACACCATAAATCATATAAATGGACTCAAAGACAAGAACCACATGGTCATCTAATCTCAACAAATGCAGAGAAGGCCTTTGACAAACTTTAACATGCATTTATGTTCAAAGTCCTAGAGGGAACTGGACTGTAGGGAACATACTTCAGTACAATTAAAGCTATATACAGCCAACATCATTCTAAATGGAGAAAAACTCGAAGCATTCCCATTAAAATGAGGAGCCAGACAAAGCTTTCCAATATCTCCACTCCTTTTTAATATAGTACTTGAAACACTTGCAAAGAGTATTAAGACAAGAGAAGGAAATTAAAGGAGTAATAATCAGTAAAGTAAAGGTCAAATTATCCCTTTCTGCAAACAATAAATTTGGATATTTTCATACACTGATTTTGGTGAAGAAATTTTACCTTAGTATTTTAGAGGAAATATTAATCAATGACATTTAGATGGCTGCTATGATTACAGAACAAAAGGTTACTGTGAATATTGACATTTCATAAAATCTCATTAATTTAGGAATTCTTTTTAGAAATTGGAACTGTTTGTTGTCCATATTAACAGATATGTTATATCATTTAATTATCCTAGGCTAGTTTTAATGTTATTTTATTTTATTATTTATTATTAATTGAGAGTATGCTTCCTTTTCTTACATTTGATATTCAAGTACATTTATATAATAATTCATGATGTTTAATAACATGAGTTAATTATCAGTAAATATATCTTGATATTTTATAATATATTTTCTTCCTTATACATTTAAATATGTATGTGAATAGTTACAGTATTTTCTATTAAATCATAAATGTCTTATAATTAAATGTATAGTTATAGTAAAAAGGTGAAAATTTGGTGACATATTTGTTTCAAAAGACGTATTTAACTACTTTTAAATTTTCTTTCATTAACACTTATCTAAACTCATTAAATTAACTTGAAAAATTTTATTTTGATAGTCACTCATTTTAAGCCAAAGGCAATCTGAAATAACATATACTTATTGTGCAACTACTTCTTCATTGTAATTTAAACACTTAAACTACTTGATATAAGTGATAGAGTAATGCATCTTTATATATGTGTGCATATTTATCACTATAAAATTATTCTACATTATTACTCTATGTTGTCTAATATCCAGTCTTCTATTACCATAAATATGTATATAATCTCTGATGAAAGAAAGAAAGAAAGAAAGAAAGAAAGAAAGAAAACACAAAGTTGTCAGAAAGAAGTGATGGGGAGATATGGGAGTAATCTGGGAGGAAGGGAGTGGACAGGGGTTTGATCAAAACACCTTATATGCATGTATCAAATTCTCAATAAATTATTTATTTAAATAAAATTAAAGAATAAAAACATAATATTTTGACTATACACCAATATATTAAAAAGATATCACCAAATATACCATTCAATACAAATGAGTGTTTTAAAAATGAATTATTGATTTTTGTTGAAAATTACACTCAATGTATTTTCTTCATATTCAGCCACAGTTCTTTACCTTAACTGCTCCCAGATTCACCCCCTCTTATCTAAACCCCCATAACATTGCACCCTCATTTCTAAAAAAATTAATTTGCTTTTGACTCTAATTTGGACTGTGTAAATCTTCTGGGTATGGGTTTATTCACTGGGGTGTGGTTGACCTATCAGGATCAACACTCTTAAAGAAATATGACTCTCCCTCCACCAGAAGTCATCCACTGTTGGTAGCTCCTCAGTTAGGGGTGACACTCATGAACCCTTTCCCATTCCATACTAGAATGATTATTGGCTTGATCTTGTGTGTGTCTTTTGCAATCAACTATAGCTGTAGTGAGTTAAAAACTGTTTTATTTTGCAAACTTAGTTTTAATTTGAGTCAAGATTAGGTTATCAGACAATAATAAGTAACTCCCAAAACTTTTAAGGAAATGAGGGTAAAGGGAAAACACAGGTAACTTCATAAGAAGAACTCTTCGAGACACATGGTCTCTCTAGTCAGCAAGGAGACAAAATAACAAAGTAAATTTGGTGTGGTGGAATAATAGGTGTGTAGTGATTCTCAAGTCTCTCATAAGCTGAGGGTGGGTAAAAATTGTCAATTCCATTAGTGCATTCAGACCTAGTTGAGTAATTATACCAAGGAGGCATTAATATTTAGAATATGAGAAGTTTTACCTGAAATGCTTATAATCAGTTATTTAGATACTCCCTTGGCAGAAAGTCTGTTAATAGTTTCCAAGGCAGGGATTTGATGGTAACTAAGAAAGACACAGGCACACTGAGTTCTCACTTGGAGCCTCTTGTGGACACTGCACAACCTGTTTACAGTTAGCAAAAATGAAAGTAGGCTCTGCGTTTCCAGTGATGCCACAGGGCATAATAAGCCTCCAGTGTTTAGAATCAACCAGTGAAGGAAGGTAAGAGAAATGCTTAAGATAGCTAAGATTTCTGGATATTTTATAAATAAAATATTTTTCCTATATTAATTGGCATGTGAATGTTAATTAACTTGAGTTGTATGAAATGATTTCTAATATGCATTTAAAGTGCTATTTTAAAAATAGTATAACCCCTCAAAGCATGACTTTTTTCCCTCAAAAATGTTCTTTTAAAGTAAATGATTATGCAAATCTAAGAAAGGCAGTGAAATTATGTACTAAATAGACTTAATATCTTTTAAAGATTTAGTTATGCATATTTACCAAATGTATTGTTACTGTATGCAATAAATTTTAAATTACTGAATAAAAAGATTTATATTATGACAATTTCATAAAAGAATTCTCTCAAAGTTGTAAACCTAAGTTTGAATGACTTCCCATGACATATTAGACAAAATTTTAGCCTCGGGGCAGCAAGTTTTCATATTACTTTTTCTGTGTTTCACTATATTTTACTATCTTTTGCCAATGGCAAATGATATGATTTGCCGTTTGTATTTGTTTTCACATTTATTATGCCTAATTTAAAATGTCTTGAAGGCTAATGCATTAAACTGTCATCTTCAGAAATGAATCTAAACCATTAGAATGTTGTAAAGGAAAAGGTTTTTTATGTAACAAACATCAAAATCATTGAGGCACATAGACTTTATGCTGACTTGTCATACACATTTAGTAAGTGAAGAGCATTTCCATCATGAAGTCTTTCCACACTTTTAATAAAAATAAAATTATCAGTTAATTACCAGTACTGGACTGAATTATATCATTCATTAGACAATCAATTTTTGCCATGGAGTTGGTGCACACATTCAATCTCATCATTAGTGAGGCAGAGGAAGGCAAATTTCTATGATATTGAGGCCAGTCTGGTCTGCATAACAAGCTACAAAGTCAGCTGGGGCTACTGGCAGATGTCTCAAAAACAAACAGACAAACAAAAAAACAAAAGGGATATTTATTTCTCTATTAGTTTATTAGGGCAGCCATAAGCAATAATTGCATTCTGAAGGTTTTAATAAGTATTGTTTCATAAGTTTGGAAGCTGGAATCTGAGAAAAATGAGGTGTCTGCTGTATTGCTACCTTCCACAGGCCTTGAGGGAAAGCATGTTCCATCTGTCTCTCAGCAGTCCTTGTGGTGTAGGCACTCTTTGGATTGCATAGGCTCATCCTTCTCTAGGTGTTCTCCTGTGTCTCTGCATCTTTCTCTGTGTTGCCTATTTCATAAACACAGCAATCTCCAATTTCCAATTTTTTGTTTGTTTTCTTTTGGGGGGAAGGGTTCTCTTTTTTGCCCCAGCTGACACAAAAGTTACTCTTTTGAAAAGGTTTACTGCCATCTCACAGAAATCTACCTGCCTCTGCTTCTAAGTGCTGGAATTAAAGGTAAGCACCACCACACCTGGTCCCAAGCTTTTACTCCAAAATAAGTTCATTCATAGGCACCAGAGTTAAGACTTTTTTATTTGTAGGGGGCCCCAATTCAATTTGTAGGGGGCCATGAAAACATGATTCAGTTATTGTTTGTGGTTTCCAGATCTTTTAAAATGGGCTGACTACAATGTTTCACTATTGCCTCCATTTGCTCACTGATTTTTAAGACATAAATGAAAGAGATTTTATGGGCTTCTTAAACCAAACTGTTTTCTGAGCCTGGTTCCCTACATAAGTATTGTTATGAACGTCATCATTAGACTAGTGTTTGATTATATTCTTTTATGTATTCTTCTTTTGGAAACCCAATAATAAATTTATGCAATTAATATGTACTTATTTATTTAACATTAGAAATTCTGATCTAGTGATTTCTGATCTTTATATTCTATAGGAAGAGATTATCCTTTGAAATGACTAATCACAGGCCATATTCTTTAAATATCTCCCAAATTTTCTATGTACAGAATTACCATGATCTCTGGCAACAAGACACTAACTATGAAAGCATATATTTCCCATGCCAAATTAACAGGAAAAGAGAATAACGAAAGAGCTTGCTGATGTTTTAAGTGAAATGTACACAAGAACATAGAAGTATTTTACTAAACTCAGTTATATTCTAATAATACTTACATGAACACATAACATTTTATGAAAATTCTACAGTCATTTGCAGCTACAGCATTAGAGTTTTAATTGTGGGGATGACTTTTCTTGGATACTATCTTAGCTGGTTTATAGTGTAAACAAGTTTACTAGGCCTTGGTCTCCTCCTGCAATCTAAACATATATCTTTAATCCTTCACGACCCAACCTTTCCCGACCAAGAACAACATATGTATGTATGTGCATGTTGTAAAATTATCAAGCACTGAAAACAGAAACCCTGGAATCAGTGAATTAGCTCATATATGTTTTAAAAGACAGGTGGGATTAGATTATTAATATCTGTTCATGGCCCTGTATGCTGTTCTTGGTCAGTAGGGATTAGATAGAGAAAATCTGTTAAAAAGACACATTTCTTCTTTACTCAGTTGATGCTTGATGGGCTATTTCTTTAAAGACAGAGCAAGGCTTTTGTTCAAGTGCACAGCTATAGAAACACAGATATGAGAGAAACACAAAGGAACAAGTTCTCACAACATGTCAGGCCTGGCTCATGGATTTAGAAGATCCTGAAAATTAGACTGTGTATTATATATTTTTCTGTTGCTTTGGAAAGCACTATGTCTAGGCAACTTATTGAAAGAAGAGTTTATTTGCCACATAGTTCCAAAGGAATAAAGTCTGTAACGGTAGGAGAAAGCCTAAGGCCCAAGCAGGAAGCTGAGGGCTCCCATTTTCAAGCAGGCACAAGAAGCAGAGAGACCAAAACTGCAAGTGGGGCAGGGCTATGAACTCAAAGGCTCCTCCTTAGTGAGTACTTCCTCAACAAGGATGCATATCTTAAATGACCCCAAGTAATGCTAACTGACTCAGTGCTCAAATACTTGTAGCCTATGTGGGACCTTCTCTTTGCAACTGCAACAGCCTATTTTTGTTCAGGCATCACTGTAATGCAGCATCACACCACCTCAGTGATAACAGTTTTGAACTTTGGATCATTAAGAAGAAAAGAAGGTGATGAGGTAGATGTGCAAGTCATTCCTTATTTCTTTGAATAAAATAAGCTTTAATTACATAACTCAAGATTAAAATAATGAACTCAAGGTTCAAATAATGAACTCAAGATAGAAATAATGAATTCAAGATTGAAATAATGAACTCAAGAATAACCTACCTATAATTATGAAGCATTATTGTATTGTTTCATCCTCCAGAATTAGACGTTTCTATTTGATTTTTTATAATTAATTTTTATTGAATATTTCTAAATTTCATGCAGTGAGTATATTTATACTTTTTATTTATATCTTTATTTTCTGTGCAAAGGTGTATTGCTTGCATGTGCATATATGCACTGTGTCATTCAATGCCTGTGGTGGTCAGAAGAAATCATTGGAGCCCTTGGAGCTTGAGTTGCAGACAGTTGTTAGCCACCATGTGAGTGCTGGGAATGGAATCCAGGACTTCTGCAGGAGCAAACAGTGCTCTTAACTTCTGAGTCATCTCTCCAGTTTCTCATGCAGTATATTTTAAAGATGTTTGGATCCCCTCCAATATCTGCATCCCCTCTCACTAACCCCTGACTGAAGTCATCTTTCCCCTACCTCCCTGCTCTCTGTGTTCTCTGCTGTTTATTTGATTTGAGGTAAATGACTTTCTAAAATTTGAGTTCTATAGGAAAACTGCCACTGGAGATGCTAACGAACTTACGGATTTGAGCAGAGTTTCCTAATTTGTTCCTGGATGAGAAAATACTATAAAATTCTCAAGACTTGCTGCTGTTTCAAATGACATATTGTATGTGAATTTAACTTTGACTAACCATGTATTTTTCAGGATCAAGGCTGCCAGAGGCAGTCTTCTCACTTATCAAGGGTTTGTACAGTAAGGAATGTTAGAATAAGTGTTACTGCACTTACAGCTAGAGGCATGATGCAGTGTTGTCCAGAGGAAGATGGAGACATGGAGTATCTGGCATATTTGACTGGGGGCCAGTGACCACACATGTGTTCCATGATGCAAAGAGTCAGATGACATTACAAAAGAGGAGAGTTTGGAAGATTGGGATTACAACAGAAATTGGTGGCGAAGTAATTATTTGCTTCATGGTTACAAATATGCAACTTCTTCTTATTTATGACTTAAAAACAAGGAAGTGGAACAAATAATGGAGATAAAACATGAAGCATTCAGATTTAAGAAATATAAGAATTTTAAAACAAGAATATATAAAAGAGGCACATACAAAAAAAATAACATTTTGGATGTAACTAAGAAATTATAATGGACAGATCTAAATTTAAATTGGATAAACATGATTTATTTCCTTATTCATTCATTGATTTATTTTTCTTTTCCAAACAAATTTCAATAAATTTAAATTTTTCAAGGTATGAACATTAAAATGTGCAGAGAACAAGAGGCCGCAGAATGCTTATCTCTAAAGAGGTAACCTATTTCAAATCTGCTTCCAATGTCTTGGGGATCATTACAAAAGAGAAGGCAGAAAGAGTCTAAGAACCAGAGTGGGTGGATGGCCACAAGGATATAGAGTTTTCCAGACAGCTGTTCCGTTACTCATATGAACTCACAGAAATTGTAACAGCATACACAATTCCTCAGCAAGCTCAAACCAGACAAAATCCCAGCATAGACATGGGGAAATGGGTAAGTATTCCCAACCCAACCTAAGGAACATTTTGCAACTGATGGCTGCTGATAAGGATAAAAACAGATTCAAGGAAGGGACTCTCTTGGTAGGCACAGTGAATGTACCCATACTGAATGAAGGTCATGTGGGGATGCAAAGCAGACCGTATAGGTCATATTATAGATATGAGAGCTCTCATTATAATGGGCAAGTGGTGGGGGAAAGGATAAAAAAGGGAGGGGATTTAAATATCATCAAACAATATTTAATGAAAATTGTAAAATTCAATAAAATATAAAAAGATTTTAAATTTATATTGTCAGTAACAAAGAGAGAAAATCACACATATGCTGAAATTGACAATATTATTCTAAGTAATCAGGGTAGCCAATGTGCTGAGGTGAATGGAAAGAAAAACATTACCACAAACTTATGGTATACAGATATGTTAATGTTTACGGATAGATTAACTATCAAAATGACTACTTAAAAATGAGAAATCTCTTATATAAGAACACCATAAATTATAAAGAAAATAATATTAAGTTGAATAAAAGGAGCATATGCAATGGCCAAGTGGAATTTAACTAGATAAAAACACAGGATTTCTTCAACACAAGAAAATCATATATACCATGTTGACTGTATAAAGAACAATTCTACACACACTATTCAACAAACAAAAATCTGTCAATCTTTCACTGTAAATATAACTGACGAACAAAAACTAGAAGAAATCTTCGTAACCTGATAGAGTACATTTATACAATACCTACAGCTAAATTCATATCTAATTTATGTGTATACTTTATCCAGAAACTTGGGAATAAGATAATGAGTTCTCAATTTTCCATTAAATTCAGCATTGAGACCAAGATACTAGCAAAGACAATGATGCAAGTGAGAAACTTTATATAGTTGACTGTGCATGAAATTGAACTTAAAAATGAGAAATCTCTTATATAAGAACACCATAAATTATAAAGAAAATAATATTAAGTTGAATAAAAGGAGCATACACAATGGCCAAAATTTTTAGATCTAGATCTAGGCTCAATTTATAGATCAATGTAGTATAACTGAGTCCAGAAATAAATTATGTCAGTTGTTTTCTGACTTTGCATGAGTTAGCTCATGTAATGTAGCAAAACTCTTATGAAATAGTTGCTACTGCCCCTACTTTAAAATATTTTATTATTTAATTTCTGTTTATTTTTTTATTGCATTTTTGTGTATTTAATACAGAGCATCTCAATCAATCTTAGTCATGTTTATACCCCCTTCCCCAGTTGCATCCTCCAATAGCCCCATCCTACTGGATTCACATATGTCTTTTGTCTTAAGGCCTATTATGTCAAGTTAGTGTCCCCAGAAGTCCCTCAGTGCAAGTTCGTCTACTGATGTCCAGTCAGCCTATCCAGAGTCTCTCACTTTAGGAAGGTCAGCTTTACCTCAGCCAGTAATCAGTTGCCAGTATTTCTTAAGCTAAGATTGGGGTCAGCTGTCCATTTCCCAGGTTCTATGCTGGGTTTTATTTATTATTTTTTTTTTCTGAGTTTTCATGGGTCCTTTACATGATGAAACCATTGCTGTAGATTCATATGAGGAGGGTTACAGGAGCTTGTAGGACTCTATTTCCACATGGTCATGCACCTCTTCCCTGGCTTTTACAATCTTTCCACCCTGTCTTTGGCAATATTTCCTGAGCCCCAGGTGGGTGTAGGTTAATAAGGAGTCCTGTCCATATCCCCTGGAACTGGAATTACATATTATTGTTATCTGCTATTGGGGTCCTCAGGTCTGAACACAGATCCTCCTTAAGATCAGCTAGTGCTCTTAACCTCTGAACTCTTTCTCCAATCCCTCAAGCTATTTTTAAAATTTTGTAAATCTGTTCAGAATCTACTGTATAGCAAATTTCCTATGCTATCATTGTGTAAAAAGTTTAAAATGATGTAGATATGATATCTTATTGAGGTATGGCATTTCAATTGTATTCAGGACCCAGAGACGTTTATTGTAATTGTAGTTATGTAAACCTTGGAACTCACACATGCATGATGATGCATGAGCTTCATATGTTACCATTTTCTAATTATTTCTGATTTGTTAATATTAAATCATAGATCTCATATAGCAAATTACCTCATTTCTTCTTGAGACTTTTGTTCTCAAAGACAGTTTTGCATTACAAGCATGAAGACCTGAGTTCAATCCCCAGAACCCTGTTTTAAAAACATGACATGTTCATAATTCAGTACTGGAAAGGTTGGGACAGACAGATTGGCGGGGCTCACTGGCTAGCCAGTACAGCCTAACTGGTGATCACCAGGACAGTGAGAAACCTTTTCTCAAAAGTCAGCATGGTACGATATCAGGGTTTGTCTCTGGCCTCAGTATAGAAACACACATGCACATACACAAAGCAACTCTTTCTCATTTTTCAGGAACAAAGACAACCTAAGTACCGGCCTGCAGTGGGGAAGTAGTCCTCACAGTTACTGAAGCACTATTGGAAACTGACAGCATTTGGGAGAGGGAGAGTCAGTTTTCTTTAAAGATGTGATGCTGTTTAGATTAACCAGGCTCAAAGGATGGGCCCACACAAAATAGCATTTGTAGACACAAATATAGCTTAATATGCCTTAAAATATATCTATAATAGAGTACATGAAATCAGGAAGGGGTAGAAAGGGAGGTTCAGAGACGGGAGGGGTAAAATAAAATCAAAGTATATTTTATGATATTTGCAAAAATTCCATTTGAAAAAGAAAAAAAAAAAAAGCCAAACAGAAGAGACCTCCCTTTCAAAGGTTGGTAAGAGTGGTCCAGGAGTTTCCCAACATAACACTGGCTATTTATTGCCAAAGCTCCTGATTATCTCCCAGAACCAGTAAATGTGACCCTACTGCTGCAGACAGGACATACTTCTGATACAGGAGTTGGAGCAAAGATGCAGGAACTGAGCTGGAAGCCTTCCATCTGAAGGTCAGCTCAATATTTTTTAAAAGAGTATAAATGTAGCCAGGCATGGTAGCGTATGCATTTAATCCCAGCACTCCGGAGACGGAGGCAGGCGGATCTCTATGAGTTCAAGGCCAGCCTGGTCTACACAGTGAGTTCCTGGAAAGCTGGGGCTACAGGGAGATCCTGTCTCAAAAATATCCCCAAAAAATCCCCCCCAAAAATGAGTATAAATATAAACACGAAATATTAAAAAAAGTTGAAAAATACAAAAAACAACTTAAAAATTACAATATGGAATGACATCTAAGGCTCACCTCTGGCCTGAACACACAGGTAAACGTACATTGCAGTACACATACATTCACACAGAAAGAAAAAAAGAAAGAAAGAAAGAAAGAAAGAGAGAGAGAGAGAGAGAGAGAGAGAGAAGGAAGAAGGAAAAAGAAAGAAAGAATGAAAGAAAGAAAGAAAGAAAGAAAGAAAGAAAGAAAGAAAGAAAAAGAAAAGGAAGGAAGGAAGGAAAAAAAGAGGAAAAACTTCTCCATTATAAATATAATAAAAATTGGGGGAAACATAAAGAAACTTAACTGGAAAAATATACATATATATTTATCATTTAGAGAATGAAACAGCAATATTACTAATTAAAGCATCTACTTATTAATTGCTTTAAGCATACATCAAATATAAAGAAACATAAATAACATTTTGTCACCTAAAAGTCGCTGTATATCACAAAATAAAATAATTAGAATATATGTGTCTTTTACATGTCCTAAAATCCATTTTCAAAATTGCTGGGTTTTCCCGTTTTTGATTTTATTAAATATATCATCATGGAAGACTCTTTAGAAATTCATCAGCATCAAAGACTGAATGATAGTAAAGAGGTAAATGAAGTCCTAGTTTGTTATAAATGCAACTTCGATGTTTTGGACCTTGTTCTAGTCTGTTCTTCATTGCTGTGACAAAATAATCTGACCGATACCAACTTGGGGAGGAAAGGGTTTATTCAGCTTAGATCTCCCAGGTCGCAGTTCATCAGGGAGCCCAAGGTAGGAAATCAGGGCAGGAACCTGGAGGCAGGAGCTGGAGCACAGGCCATGGAGGAATGCTGCTTACTGACTTGCTCCCCTGGCCCCTGCTCAGTCTGCTTTCTTATGCAACACAGGACCACCTGCCCAGGGGTGGCACCACCCACAGTGGGCTGGGCCCTCCCACATCACTCAACAATCAAGAAGATGTCCCACAGACATGGCCACAGGCCTATCCTATGGAGAAAATTTCCCAGCTGAGGCTCCCTCAACCCAGGTGTGTCAAGTTGACATTAAAGCTATCCAGCACAGACTCACTGAAAGGAAATAAATAGCAAGGGGACCACACTTAGAGAGCAATTTATGGAACTCATTTCTATGCACTCTGACATTTTGAAAATTAGCTAATATTAACCATAAAATAGATAATTATGAAACTAATATTATTAAGGCTATTTTAAAGTGTCCTCCCAAGAAAATTGTTATTACATAGAGTAAGTCTTTTGTCAGGTTAATTTTAATTAGCAGGATTATCATTGTCATCTTGCTTTGATATTAGCAAGAGATAGTTTCATGAATCATTTTAAGTGAAAACTATGTAAGTACATCCAAGACTTTTATTCTCCAATTTAAAAAGTCGATCCAAAAGAAAATTATATGTATTTTTAGTTTGGCTGTCATACACTTGTTTAAATTCTGTGTGATTTCAATGTATATTTCTAAGTCTTATACTACAGTTCACTGTTCTGAAAAATAATGATGAATACTTTTCTCACATTTTATATTAGCATTATCATAATTATTGTCATTGATGAAAATGAGATTATCCAGACACATTTTTCCCTCATTCTATAATTGTCTGCCTCTCAGATATTTATTTATTATGAACAACATTTATCTTGAATGCCTGGATAAATCTTAAAACAAGGAAAAAAGGGAAATCTCATAATTTTTAATCATTAACATAAATTTTTGCAATATAAGAAAATGAAAAAATAATGGTTTCTCTCTTTCCGGGTTCGTGTTTAGATCTTCTGTCATTAATGTTATGATTTCCACACACAGTACAAGAATTCTCTTTCTTCTCAAAAGAATGACTATTTTACTGGTTTGTGTAATCTGTAAGTCTTGTAAACTGTTGTAAAGCAAAAATGTCTATATTCTCATAACTTAGACATATAGGAAATGAATAAGATTATCACTATTTTACTCAAAAGTAGACTCATTTAAACTTCATCAAAAATTATCAGGCCCTCAGTTACAAACTTACTTAAATTTTCAAGAGTTCAAAATATTTCCCCACACTTATGCCACAATTTGTTTTCTTGTTCAGTATCTACAAGTTCACAACTAAGGAATATCCTGAAACACATTTATAGTTTTGAATAAGCAGTTTACATATAATCCAGTTCTTTTTAATTTAATTTGTGTATATTTCATACAGAATATCTCAGTCACTCTTAATACTCCCTTCCCCACTGGCACCCTCTCAGAGCCCCCCCCCCACAGTGGAGTTCATAGGTTCTATCATTTGTTTTAAGGTCTATTGTGTCAAAATAGTGTCCACAGACCTCCCTCATTCCAAGTTCATCTAGTGATGTCTAGTGAGCCTATCTAGAATCTCTCACTTTAGTAATATCAGTTCTTCCTCATCCAGTAGTAATCAGTTGCCAATATTTCTTCAGCGAAGATTGGGGTCAGCTCTCCATTTCCCATTTTATGCTGAGTTTTTGTCTGAGTTTGCATGGGTCCTGTGCATTCTGACACCATTGCTGTAGATTCATATGAGCAAGGCCTGAGGAGCTTGTAGGACTCTATTTCCATATGGTCATGCACCTCCTCCTTAGCTCTTACAATCTTTACACCCCCTCTTCCACAATGGTCCCTAAACCCTGGGTGGATGTATTTTAATATAGGAGTCCTGTCCAAAAAACAGCATTCTGCAAAATCTTAGTCTCTACCCTTTGGACATTTGTGACCTTTTATGTTCCTGGTCCTCTGTTGCATGAAGGCTTCATTAATGAGAACTGAGATATTCATTACCATCTTCTTTACCCCTTGTTCTATATGACATGAGCCTCAGGTGTAGCGGTCACATTGTGGATGTGCCATTTAGACTTGGAAATTCAGACAATCTCTGTGTGTGACGAGTTGTGATAGTCTGTAATAGTCTCCATTTAGTGCAAAATAAGCTTCTTTGATGACTGGTAATTGGTATATTTTCTGTAAATATAAGGATACATATTTTACACATAGCAAGAAATTACATTAGTCTTGGGATGTGACCGTTTTGTGGTTTTCTCTAAAATATATGACCTCTCCAGCCATGTGTCCTTGGCTGTGTTGACAGTACCACACAAGTTTCTTCCCATTGAGTTGGCTTTTAGTGTAATTTGGTTGCTGCTGATTGCAAGATGAAAGTGCCACCACTGTACAAATGTCATATGCTATGCAGGTCATTGCTGTGGTTACTTGGTCTTGAAGCTGGTGTTGGATCATCCACTGATGTTCTCCCTTAGCACCATGCATAGTGCTTTCCAGAGCTATGATAACTATCTTTCAGGGGAAGTGGCTTCGAGGTCAGCTCCAGCTCCATTGCTTCAAATCCTGTGTTTAAAGTATGTTCTGTCCTCAGCAGTAGGGTCTTATCATCAAGTTTTGGGAGGCTAATAGGAACTGTGGCAATAGACTGTATAATTTTGGGAGTCTCTTGGACCATTCTGACCAACAACTCAAAAGAAGGTTTCTCTTTTCTGGCACTGTTTCTTGTTAAGCAGTCTTTAGCTATATACATAAACTCATTTAGAGATATTATATATGTAATTTGTCATTACGTTGTTGGATTAATGATTTCCTCTGGTTCTTTATACTACCTAGGCATTATTTATCTCTCCTCTCTCTCTCCCTGTCTAAACCTTCCACCATGACTTCCCCATTTAAAGTGCCTCTCTTTTCCCTATTTCTCCCTTGATAATAGCTGTCTCCTATGGTCCCATCACTCTTGAAATTCTTCTTTCCCTTTCTCCTGAAAGTTTCTTGTTTTGGGCTGGAGGGATAGTACAGCCATTAAAGGCTAAGGCTAACAATGAAAAAGGTCATTTCATTTTTAAAGAAAACAAGTCACCAACAGAGACTTGTCAAAACTTTGTAAAATGGAGTTGTTACCATCTGAAGTTTAAAAAAATGGAAGAGTAATCCTCAAATGACAGAATTTAATATTATTCCCATCCAGGACATCACAATAGATTAGTTTTTATTATAAGTGAATGTATCCTATAATATAACACAACTCTAAATCTTAACAAAATAATAAACCCAGTTTCTGGAATGTGAATGTGTCACTTTGAGATTTTCTCTCAATTTTTTTCTGAGATAATCTATATATTCATTTCCATTTATTAAGTAAAACAAGCATGGATGTTCTAATAGTTATTTTATGAAAGAATTTTAAATGAAAATATTTTTAAATTGTTAATATATTACTCTTTTATCAAACTATATTCACTTGAAAACTCACTAGCTAATGGATGGCCTAAAGCCCAGTGATGCTTTTTAAAAAAGTGTGAGACAGATTATTGTACTTATCCTTGATTATATCATGACAGTTTTATATAGGTACACAAGATATTGTGGTCATAGTCAACCTCATTACCCACTGGTATTCCCTTGCAACCCCTGGACACTTGTTAACATCCTTTTCTTCCCATGTAGCTCCATTCCTCCCTTTATGTGCGATGCAGGCAACCACAGCTGCTCTGGTCTCATGGTTCCATCAGCCATACCATGTCCAGAAGACAGCATTTAAAGCACTCCCATATTCTGTGGCTCTTGCAAATGTTCATCTCCTCTTTGGTAACACTCCTAGGGACATCAGTTATGAGTCATTGCATGAAGTGTCACTCAAAGCATGAAAAAGAGTGCATGTCCAAGGTTCAGAGAAGTGCTAATCTATGGGTATAAATACACTTAGAAGGCAGTTGACTACATATCCTTTTAGCAAAGCATTAGTAGTAGAGTCTTCAATAGGTCCTGTGACTGCAAGAGAGATAGACCTTTATTAAATTATTCTTTAATTTTTTATCCACCAAGCCTCCTCCAAGAAGCCATAAGTTTTAAATGAAAGTTTCAGTGCACCCCTATGATTTATTGGTCAGGAAGATGACAAAAATCTCTCAAAATTCAAGGATTATTTTCACTGCTATTGTTTGCTCAGTAGAAGTAGATGGTAAGACCCTATTGATGAAGACAGCATGCAGTTTGGATACAATACACAGAGAAATCAAGTTGGGAAAGAGCTGGATTCTTTCTCTTTGATGGCTCATTGAAGGTGGTTGAGCATACTATGTAAGGCAGTTGAGGAAGAAGCCACCAATGGATTTTTCCTTTGGTTTTTACAAAATACCATTTCTCTAAATGCAAATATATTTCTTATGGTGTGTTGATTGCATTCATGACAAAAACCTGCAACTCATAGCCTTTTCTGGTTTCTTTATACTTACATTTGACTGAACCTCAGCTCAGTAATGCCTAATTTAGACACAGAACAGTTTCAGCTATTTTCAATAATAAAATTATAAAAATACTGTTTATACCCATTTTTTATCTTTGCAGAATTTTTCTAATAATTTTAATGAATTTAGAAAGGATAAAAATACTAAGGAGAAACATAATTTTGATAAAAAATGAGGAAACAAGACAGAAAAGGGGGTTCCTGAGAGTGCGTGAATCCGTTTTCCAGGTGGTGTAGATGGACTCCTATTGAAACTGGACAACAGCGCATGGAAAACAGACAGTGCAGAGACCCGAAAGTTCAGTGCTTTGCAACGGTAGGAGAAAATAACCCATACCTACCACCCCCTCCAAGTCTCAGAAACATCTGCAGAAGAGGTTGACATAAAGAATGTAAGAGCCAAAGGAAGGGATGGAGTGTTAACTTCACATGTCCTACAACTACTATGCAGGCGAACTATAGCCACACTTCCTTCCCACACTCATCAAGAGGTTGAGGGAGGAGTCAGTTACTCCACCCACACAATCAGTCCACCTTAGCTGCCAAGAACACCAAGAGACACTTTTCTCAGCGTTTTGTGGGGCTGTCAGGAGGTCACAGTATCTTTGAATGTGGACTTTATGGCACAGCCATAATGTGGGGCGCCCACTCTTCTGCAAATAAACCACTACCCTATGCTCTGTTCTCAGTATCTAAGTCAGATGTAGACCAGAACCATTTATGTTTCTTACAGCTTTCATTTCTGTGTGTGCTTGGGAACACATCTAAGTCCTCACCCATAAAAATCAAATACTTTCTATTGGAACTACATCACAAAAGGGATTGTGGAACCCTCCTCCTTGGCCCCCTCCCCTGGACTCCCTAGACTCCTTCCCCTATTTAGGACTAACTGCTCTTTTTGCTTTTGTAAATCGCTTGGCTTGAGGGAACCAGAGGGACAAACTGCACCATCTCCATTTTGACTGCTGATTCCTCCATTTTTGTGAGTCTATGTCTCATGGACATAAACTAGGCAAGCCCGGGCATGTCCAGGGTTCCCGGCAGGTTTGAGGCCTTATAAGGAATAAACAGGGTCCTCTAGCCCTGAAGATAACAGTCAGCACATTCCACAGCCTTGAGGGCAGCACCCACCAATGAGAGGCCTCCAAGACTGTAACCAATCAATTCAAAAGTATTTTGGCACCCATGGGCTCTTTGGACCAATCAAAATATAACTCTGCCATTCCCCTCCTCCCTTTGTCTGAAACCTATGAAAAGCTCCCTCCCACTGCAATCGGGGCTCTCAGACGAACCTACCATGTTAGTTTGGTCTGAGAGTCCAAGCTTAAGCCTGAATAAAGACTCTTTGTTCTTGCATGCTCTCTGGACTCCTTGGTAATTCTTGGGGATCCATTCTCTGGGCACAACAGTCTTTCATAGTAAAAGAAACAGGTTTCAGTATCAATTTTCTATTTTCAAATCTATTAACTTATAGAAATAGATTTTGCAAAAATTTTTATATAACACTGCAATAATAGTCATATGAATATAACTACATTTAAAAATGGAGGCAAAAAATTATAATAGCGTATTGAAACCAGATTAGCTATTTGTGTAAGTTGTAGGAATCTAAGTGAACTCATTAGTGTATTTCTTCAGATGTTTATTTTTGATTGTCAACTTGACTTGTTTTTAGAATCACCAAGAGTAGTAAAGCACACCTCCAGGAATGCCCATGAGGTTATTTACAGAAAGGATTAACTAAAAATGTGACCTATCCAGAATGTGGCATTACCAATGAAATGGGGTCCAAGTGCAATAAATAGGAAAACAAAAAGCCTATTAGTGTGGTCTTGTGGTCAGTCTTTGTCTCCCAGATCCACCCCCTTCTGCACTCTGGCAGTCAGGGAGTAACATACATTGCTTTAAATTCCTTCACCATCACAATAGACTGAAAGCTATGAATCCTTGAGGCAAAAAGAATCCTTCCTCTCAGAAATGGTTTTGTTGAGATATTTTGTATCAGCACAAAAATATATAAGTATGTTTGCTAACTAGATGTTGTGAAAGATACTGCCAGAACAAAAAATTCTAGAAGGCCACTGCCACTTTACCCAAAGCTTACTTCTTCAAGAGGCTCTGCCATCAGTTGCTAGCAGTCTTGGAATGCTCCCATACCCATTGATATTTGTAGCCAAGAATAATTATGGCGATGCAATGCATGGAACATTCCTTGTTTAATCTTTAAAGTTCTTTCTCTTTCCCTCTTTCTCTTCAATTCATACAAAATTTATTAGGCCATTTTTAAGCCCATTGGTGTGCTAATCCTTGAGGTAATTCATCATTTTCAGATAGTTTCAATTTATTATATCAAAACCCCTCCACAATTATTTCCACCATACCTTGACCAGCTAACCATAGTGAATAAGACCTCCCTTTCCCGAAGATCCAGGCCCGAATTCCTTGCACTTCCCTTTTCCTTTTCTTTCTTTCAACTTTGTGATATCCATTCTGATTGGACTGTGACAAAATATCTTTAATTTGCTTTTCATTGAGCATTAAGGATATTGGACATTGGCAATTCGCATTTGTTATTTATGCTAATTTCTTATTTTAAGAGTTTTCTTATGCTGGGCATGGTGGCAACACCTTTAATCCTAGCATTTAGTTGGCAGAGGCAGGCAGATCTCTGTGAGATTGAGGACAGCTTGATCTACATAGTACCAGGGTAAATATTTCTGTAAAATTGATTATTATGGGCTGAACTATATTTTATTTCATATTAAATAATTCACTTTGTTCTATATATGGAAGATATAAAATTTGATATCCTGTGATCCAGTGGAGTTTATATGCACATGGAGAATAAATGGACAATTATATGACATGTCAGCTAGTGCGTAAATGTTATGATTGAAAAAGAATCAAGCAAGGGAAGAGAGAATTTAGGATGATTCTTTACATTTTAATGTCTTGATAGTGTGGCCCTTGAGGAAAAAATTCCATTTATCCTCTTCCTATGGTGCTGTCTCTTGAGTTGAATTTTTTTTTAGGGGATTAACAATGCAAAGTACTTTGTGTGAATATGAAATAAGAATTTGGAAATGCCACCATCTGGAATGTTTTTCCAATTTGTTGTGGACAAAGCAAAATATTGTCCATTCCATGCTAAAATGGTGAGTGGTGTCATTTTTTGCAGGTCTTATGTGGGCAATCCACAGCTGCTTTGAGTTCATGAGTACAGTGGTCTTGCCGTGTCTAGGAGACATGGCTTTTGCTTTGTACCACCCTGACAGCTGGATTTTACAGTCTTTCCCTTCCACACAAGTCCTTAAGCTTGTGGAGGGATATGATGTAGATGGCCCATTTGTAGCTGAGCAATCCACAGCCATTTATGCTCTGCACTTTGATCAGTTGTAACTTTCAATGTTGACCACCATCCAATGCACAAAGAAACTTTTCTAATGAGGTCTAAGAGCTACACTATTCTATAGGCAGAGAGATATGAATTTAAAGGTAAGTTTAATGTTGTCCATTTAGCAGAATAGTTGTAGTGAGCTCACTCACTACTGGAGTCTGGGAGCTCCCAACCATGGGTTCTTAGAAAGATTTTCAGTACCAGACTTCCTTTTCCTCCTGTGAAGTAGGCCTTAAATCCAACCAGAGAGCAGTGGATTTTCCCCATAAACGTGATTCTCAGCATATCTCCCCGGACTGGTCATTATTTCAGTTCACAGGGTTCACAACTGGGTAAGACTGTTGATGACTTTTTCTCTCTAGCAGCTTACATTACAGCTTCCAGTATTTTAAGAAACTTCGTGGTCATACCACTTACTTAATGTCTCGATAGCCTATGACCATTGTGTGTGTGTGTGTGTGTGTGTGTGTGTGTGTGTGTGTGTTCCGCAATGGTTTTATCATCAATTTCTGATAATGTCTTTCAGAAGGAAAATTTAGTTAGGAAAACAGAAAATAAGTAGGATAATGAACTTGATGAAAGAAGAAATTCTGTTGAGAATGAAATTAGTTTGGTTGATGTTGACACAAAAGTGCAACTCTCACTTCAATGGGGATAAGAGATGTTTTTTTTCTAGAGCCAAATGTGAGTGATCATGGTATGAAAACACAGATTCTGGTTATCCCAAATTCTATGTCCTAAGATGATAACAGCTTCATGATGTTTTTATAGTAATAGATCAGAGAAAGCTATGAATAGGGACACTTCAAATACATTGGAGGAGACATCAGAGAGGTAGATTATAGCAAAGCAGGGTTGTTTCTGCCATTGGCCTTAGATGATTTCTGATAAACTTCATAGACCTTGCACTGGTGGAAGCTGGTAGCCTGCTAAGTAAATATATTCCAAATGTTTTTTCTCCATTACTCACAGGATGTTGAATCAGACACAATGCGCAAGGAAATTTTTTGGAGGCTAAAGATAGACCAAGTTAATTGTAATTAGGCTCTGGAGCTGCAGCTATCCAAATTCTCAGTAATTGTTGAAGTTCTAATCATTTGGTCAGTCTTGAATCACTTTCACTTTGAAGTTCAAGGCTATTTCTTGGAACTAACATCCACAATAGTTTATGAGAGTTTCCTTATAAACTCATAAAAAGGGTCATTAAGTCTGTTTCTCTAAATTTTAAACTAAAACTCAGAACTCAGGGTAGAATGATCAGCATATAAAATTGTCTGTTTTTCTCTCTACCTCCTTTGTATAGAAGAGCTAAGCTCCCATATTCTGGGATAAATCTGTGTTCCAGCACAACTTTCCCATTTATAGTCCTATCTTCTTAAAATGCAAGGTCATACACAGATGTCCTTTTAATGTGAGTGTCAAATACATTGATTATGATTGCTGACATATATGCATGGTCATATTATTTACAGTGTATTGCAATGAAGTTCTTGCCCTTAGCTAAGTTCATTTACAGCCATTGTGATTTTGGTAATCTCTCCCCTGTGCTAGATGCAAGGATAACATTTTTGTGTATATCTGCTTAACTATGTGAATGTGCACATATATTCATTTTTATAGAGTGCATACATTTAACTGTTTTTTAATCTAAGGTCTAAAAGCCAAGAAGGTAGACATGTAGTATTTCACAGTGTCAAAAAGTAATGAAAAGACAACTTTTATATTGCAAGTTTTAATGGTTCTACCACTCTTAGAAAATAATATTTAAACAACCATAAAAAAACACATAAAACTAAATATATAAATACAAGCTATTAATGAAATATTTTACCTAAGTACTACAGTCATACTGATAATGAAATATTTGGGGTTGTATATATGTAGCAGCTTGTTGGAATTTTATAGTGAATTGAATTCAGACGAATAAAATTTTGTTACAGTGAGACAGACTTCTCTTAGAGGTCCAGCTCATTTTGTATTTATACACTACCTTTTACAGCCTACATGGTGAATACTATCAGTCTGGGAAAATGTTTATTTTTTGAAGATACACAGTTCAAACAATTTTCCTTAAAGATTGCCTCATAACAATATGAAGAACTTATCCCAGGAATCAAAGAATGTGTACAGAATAAAAATTGCATTTCAAGGAAGCTTTCGTTTGAGGGATTTGTTTTCTTTATCTACAGCTTGCACATCTGACTACATTCTTCCCCACTGCAAGTTTGTCTACTAGGTATCTTGAGAAATGAGTACTGACACATGTCAGATCAAATAATTCAGTTTCTACCATCATGACTCATACTACTGTTACATGCAACAGAAATCAGCATGTTAATAGAATTTTTTTTTCTCAATTTTGTATATATTTAAGTCGAATTGTGGTAGACCTTATAAACAAACATTAGGTTTGTCTCACATTCCAGAGGCCAAGTGATCATGTCTGGAGGTATGCATACAAAAGAGCATGGCAGATTGCTTTATAGCACGTGTCTGGGGGGAGGATAGTATAGTTCTAAGAAGTTAAATCCTCTGATAGACGAGACACACGAATTTCCTATAGAAGACATCACTGCTTGTGTTAACTGATCCATTTCTCTTTGAGCTGTTCAAAATGTAATATAAAACGTATAATTTATAAGTAAAAATAAACAAAATGCCCACTTTATCTTGTACCTGACTTCTGAAGTTAGCTCAAATATTATGTTCCATTGTATGCAGTATGTCTTCAAGCGTTTGAAAATGATTCCCATGTTTTGAGGCTTGAACTTTGATCACTGCATTCATACCACAACACCCTGCTTATTTTCCTCATGAATGCAATTTGCTTTGATTTATCCTATGAAATTGATAGAAAGGAGTAAACAAAATTCTATAGAAATGGAAAATAATATGAATTCGATTAGAAGAGCAAATAAATTTTGTCTACGTTGATACTACATTTATTTAATTTATAACTTGATTTTTTTCCTATCTGTGGTTGTATCAAATTCCATTCTTAAAACTGAGTTAAGTTAGCATGTGTCTTCATACATTAAAGTGCTCCTGCTTTTATATAGAAAATGCTATTACATATATTTTACCTGAATAATTGTATATTATTTTGCTTAAATAATGAATTTTGCTTTAATTTAATCGTTTGAATTCATTATACATATCTTTTGACATATTAATTGTTCTTTTATTTATATTTTGTGTATTCATCAATTGTTATTTATTATGACTTGCAAATTTTAGGAGCAACAAGCCCTGTTGCATATTTGATTTTTGTTTGTGTTTATTTGGTTTACTGGGTTGTTTGACCAATGATCTCTCAGGATACCTTGTGTCCATGCTCAATTCAGGTCCAGTAGGCATATACACCCATCTCTGGCTTTTTAAATTTTTATTTTATTTTATTTTATTTTATTTTATTTTATTTTGGGAGGTAAGCATGTTGGAAATTTAAACTCAGGTCCTTGCCCTTAAGCATACAGAGGAAGCACTGTTACCCACTAAGCCCACTTCCCACCCATCCCATTAATTTTTCTTTATGAATACTGTTAGTAGCAATGAAGCCTTTTTTGGAACACAACACATTACTTGACTGCCTCACTTCCTGAGTGATGATGTCAAATTTGTTAACCACCATAATCAGATTAAGATGAAACTTTTTGTTCTATTTATATTCTGATAATTCTTGCACTGATTTCCAAAGCTAGATTTTGTACATATGAAACAATTCAAGAGAATCAAGTAATTATTTTTATACTCTAGAGTTTACTAACCATTTTAATTTGATATAACAAACTTTAGAATTTGAATTTGGGGACCTCTTGAAGACTTGGTGTATTTGTAATGTGACCTATAGTAAGATGGTCAGGATTTTTGTAAAATTGAATTGTCTCACACACTAAATTTATTATTGCTGCTTCTAATGTTCCTTACATGAGAATTTCAAAATATAGTTACTGGATATTTGAAAAGAAAAAAAAAACAGATTAAAAAAATTTTTCTGACAATATACTGACATGTATATGCACAAATACACATAGACTTACATGAGAATTTCAAAATATAGTTACTGGATATTTGAAAAGAAAAAAAAACAGATTAAAAAATTTTTTCTGCCAATATACTGACATGTATATGCACAAATACACATAGACTATTGCATCACATCAAATAGTAAAGTCTGAAAATGGTATCATATTCTTTAAGAGAAAGCAACATTAGCATTAATATTGTATTAAGTTGTTTTGTTATGGAAGTTAGAAAATGTCTTAAAACTTTCAAAATATTTAAAAAGAGGAACTATGAATTTATTTTCCTTCTATATTGTTTATTCTTTCCTTTATTCTATGACATTTTTCAAGCTCTGTGCTCACTAATGATGTTCAGACAGCACTATAGTCCATTTACTTGCCAAATTGATTTAGCTTTTAAGCAATCTTTAGAATTTAAAGAAAATCACTATTCTGCTGACTGAACCTAAATGTTATGATCATAAATCAGTAAAACACATTTATAAATCATAGGAAATAAAGTACCTGAAATTTATTCAGCTACTGAAATTACATCATTAGTGACCATGAAGACTCACATTTTAGATTACTTATTGTAATGGGAAGTTTTTGAAGCTTCAACCAAGGAATATCAATGATCAAAATTATTCCAGGAAACTAGAGACAGGCATTCTAGAATTTATTTAATTTTTTAAAACTTTTAAAATAATTTTTATTATTTTTATTTTATGTATATGTATATGTATATGTATTGCCTGCATGTAGGTAATTGCACCCATGTCATGCAATGTCCGCAGAGGTCAGAAGAGGCTGCCAGAACCCCTGGGACTGGATTTATGGACAGTTGTTACCTGACATGTGGGTGGTGGGAATTGAACCTGGGTCTTCTGCAAGAACAAACAGTGTTCTTAACCACTGAGCAATCTCTCCAGCCCCAAGCATTCTAGTCTTTAAGAATACTAGATTAACATTTAAATTGTTGTAATCTCATGCAGGTATTTAAAAATGATACTAATTATCAATTTTTTTTTAATTTTTAAAAAATGACTCCATGCTTCTGGGAACTAGTGTCTTCTGCAAGACCAGCCAGTGTGCTTAATCGCTCAGCCATCTCTCTAGTCCTATTATTTCATATTTTCCAAATATAAATGGACACATCTTTTTATATATGCAAATATAATTTTAAAACATCGCCTTTATTAGCTTCTTAAGGCCTGAGAAACAAATAGGTTAAACTTTTTAAAGGAATGTAATAGTAATATATTCCTTTATTTTATACTTCTGTAAGAGTGGATCACCCAATTCATCTATGCAAGAATTCTTGAATGCCTTTTTCTTAGTTTCCTGGGAAATTTTTGGTCCTTGTTTTTCTTTGGTTGAAGTCCACTTCTGGATTTTTGTTTGGAGTTATCCCTTTGTGATAATGTCTCTATGATTTCCACACAGTTTTTCTCTTGTAAAAGTCTAAGTCATATTATATAAAGACACAAAATAATGATGTCTTCACAAATTGATCATTGCTATAAAAATGCTCTTTTCAAATGACTTCATCTTCACTGATAAGAGGAAACAGTTTCTTGGTAAGGTGGGGGGTGTGATTCTAACCACGACACTTAATTTCCCAAAGCATATTCTAAGCTAAGCCTATAATACTACACTTCCTCTGTCTGTCATTAACATATGATTGGCCTTCTGATTTAAATTCAAGTAAGTTTTGAAGCAATTATAGAAATGAAATATTTATCTTTGTAGTACATAAAATGCTTTTCCTAATGTATTCATTTTGGTAAAGCAAATGTGATTGATAATGGCAGAAACATTTATAAAAGATTCTAGCATAAGTTTAATAAGCTTCAAAGTGTAAGTGATATATTCAATTTTATAAAAACTGGAAACTTTGACTCTTTCCTAAAGTTTTGATGGGAAAAAGCAAAACATTCTCCCCACTTTGATATATTGCATCCTTTGAAACAACAGTGAAGTGAACCATTAAAAAGTAAAACACTCCACTGAACTGAAAAACAAACTCTGATTGGGAAAACAAATGCCTCCGGAAAAGAAGGTTTTGTAATCTCTGTTTTCATGTCTCCTTGTGTCTTTGATGGATGATAAAAATAGCTAAATGCTAAATTCTAAACAAAAATACAATAGTGACTAAAATACCATTACTTATTTCTTTTTTAATCAACAGAATTTTTAAAGAATTTTCCCATATGCAGACAAAAGGCCAGGGTGCAGGACAGTAAGGAAAAATAACCCTATTATATTTATCATTTTTAATAGCATTTCTCATGCCAAATGGGATATATATCATAGGCTTTCAATGCACTTGAATGAAATGACAATAGAAAAAAATCTAGAATTTATCATGTTACTGTTTTTTATATTTCAACCCCAATCTAACTTTATAAAATTATGAATTGTAAAAACAGGTTTAATATGCATTTTGATCATTTGGTTGTGTCATGCTAAAAGCAAAAGGACATGTGGTACTCACATAAAGATGATTTTATTAATAAAATAAAGGACTTGGAATATGTTTGCTATGACACATAAATTAAGAGCTATTTGTAATTTGATTTGTTGATATCATCTTTGAATATGAATCCAAGATCTCTAATGTGTGGGTCATGTAATCATGAAACCAGTAAAAGTATTGATGCAATGAAAAAGGGAATTTATTTATCGGTATGAATTTCCTTCATGATCATATTCACCTTTTCTTCCAAACTATTCCCATGTGTTTGCTCACATCTATCTTTCAAATTCAGACTAGAATATGCATGGTGTCTTGTGAGCCCTGCCCTCTCCATGCTGGAATGTTGCTTGATGTGGTGTTATCTTGTTCATGTCATATTCAGGCACTCATAGCTGTAGAGAGTCTATGGGGGCAACATTCCTATCCTTTTCAGGAGATACTATTTCACAGAAGACCTCCTGTCCTTCTTGGTCTTAAAGTATTTCCACACATTCTCCCATAAGGTTCCTTGTGTTTTATATGTAGAGATTGTGTTATAGATGTCCCAATTGTAGATGAACACTCTCATCAAGTCAAGAGGTTGTGATGCTCTGTAATAGCCTCTGTATACTGTCTAAAATCTTCTTTGATGAGGGGTCAGAACTTTGCTATTCAATGAGTATAAAGATAAATATTTAGAAAGCTATTTAATACTATATCAATTTGGCAAATGGATAGTTGTAGGTTCTCATCTATGGTCTATAGCCTCTTCTGCCATAGGTTCTTGTTTAGATTATAGTACCATACATGAGTTCCTTCCATTTTTATCATTCACTTTGTAATTATGTATGTGGTGTATTTATGTGAGTTTGTGTACATACCTGTGCGTAAGAATATGGAAATCAGAGGTCAATGTTGAATGACTTCCTTCATCAATTCTTCACCATATTTTGGAGACTGGGACTCCCAATGAATCTGGAGCTAACCAATTTGCCTGAACTTGCTAGCCAATGAGCTCGAGGGATCCTCTGCTCTCTGATGTTCAAGCACTGGTATTACAGGCATTATACACCACAAATCCAGCTTCTCATGTGGGGCTGGGGTTCTACCTCAATCCTCATAATTGTTCAGCAATTGTGTGGAGCCATCTCACAGCCTCCAACTCTTTTATTTTTAATGACAAATATTTGGTAATGTATTAAAAGGAAAGAGATTAATATTTTTTTTTCCTTTTTCAACACCAAAAATACTTTAAGATATGCAATAATATATGTAAATTAATAAAAATATTTCCAAGTTAAATACACCCATAATGATGACTTGAATTTTAAAAATACTGTATTAGGGACTAGTGATGTAGCTTAACATTAAAGAATCTAATATTTAGAGATCTTTAGCTCTATATCCAGCATAAATTAAATTAAATGCATATATAAGATATGCTTAAGGTAGAAAAAATACTAAATAAATAGTAGAGGAGTTAGAAATAGAAAAATATAAATTCTGGGAGTGAGTTGGTCTTGAAATACATGAGAAATGCACAAGCTGAGGAAGCTCTTCATAGAATGGCAAAATAACAACAGATAAGTAAGGGACTAAATCAAACACAAACAAAGCACAGAACAGAAAATGGTTTGTTCATTTTGTATAAACAAAAGCAAGCAAATTAAAACTCTTTCATCAGAAATATGATTACAAAATCTTATCCTTAATGTGGATTGCAATGAAATGGAAACTCTTCTTCTCATGCATGTGTGATGTCAAAAAACATCAGTACATTTGCAAATGAACAGTTGA
>NW_008336257.1:670841-702881 GCF_000622305.1 Nannospalax galili | reverse complement strand
TTTCTTTTTGTGATATGGGTCTGTTTAAGCTGTTAATCTCTTCTTGGTTTCTGAAGAAATATTGGCAATTGATTACTGTTAGGAGAAGAAGAGTGGATCTTTGTAAAATAAGTGACTCTTAAGAGGCTGACTAGCCCTTAGTGGATGGATTTGCACTGAGGAACATCTGGGCACTGGGACTAAATGGAGATGACAGAGTATGTGGGCTCCAGTTAGGGGGTGTGGGATGGTGTCAGTGGGGACAGGGGTATAACGATGATTAAGATTCATTGAAATGTTCTGTGTGAAATACACAAAAAAGTCAATAAAAAAAATTTACAAAAATGAATTCTGGCATTATCTGAGCCTCTGGTATTCTGGCAGAATTATATGCCACAGTGAATGAAGGAATTCATCAAAATTCCCTTTAGCTAAGAACCACATATAAAGCATGAATAAATCCAAACAGAAAAATCACATCACTTAAAATATACACAAACAATATAACCTTAGTGAAATGAAATAAAACAGAATCTGATACATAATTTCAGTTTGTTTCTTAAAAATGAATTTTGGGGGCTAGAGAGATGTCTCAGTGCTTAAGAGCATTGGCTGTGCAGGCAGAGGACCCAGGTTTGATTCCCAGCACACACATGGCAGCTAACAGTCATCCTTACATCCAGTTCCAGGGAATGTCAACCCCCTCTTCTGACCTCCAGGGACATTTCATGACATGGATATACCTACCTACATGCAGACAATGCATTCAAACACATAAAACAAAAATAATAATTAAAATATTTTAAGAAAGAATGTTAACTGGAAGAGCAGTCAAAAATAAGTAAAATAAATGAAGAGCAATTGAAAGTAGTAAGAATTTCTAGAACTGAATAGGTATATTCAGTGGTAGAATACATTTCTCTTTCTAGGTATGGTATAGAATACTGTGATAACATTTCTTGCTGAAAGTACAAATCATAGATCTGTAGACGATCCAAATATATCACTCTAAAAAAATACATTTTTAACGAAGTTATCAAACTGATATGCACACAGTGTGGTCAAATGATCCACGTGGTCAACCTCTGAGACAAAAGCTATGCAAGTTAGATTGTTCTGTGTAAGCTAGTTATTGAAGTTATTTTACCTCCTGATATAGTTGCTGAGGTTTCATGGAAGACAGACAACGGATGAAGCCTTCTAGAGCAAGACAGGCTTTGTTCAGTTGAGGAAATGACAGTAAAAGCTTATGAAACTATGGGAAGATTATTCAGTTTTATTTGAGAGAGTTTAAACTGCCAAAAGGAAAATAATTTTCAGTAAGTAATCTATGAAGGATAATGCTGAGAGACCAGATGAAAGGAAGAATACAATCCTTACAATTTCAAATAACTATGATCTAATTTTTTGTGGTTTCAGGCCATGGTTTGTGAAAGCTAAAGTTTCATAATTTGATGTTTAAGAAATATCAAATTTAGTTATGTGATAAAAGGAATTGTAAATAAAACATGCTGTCTAGACTTGACATCTAACATTTTCCATTTTTTGACAGCTTATCCTTAGTCTCAAACTGCCAGGAAGTTACTATGTGGGCCAGGTTGGCCTGGATGTCACAGAGATCCATCTGTCTCTGCCTCTGGAGGGCTAGAATTAAAGATGTGTGTCACTACTCTCGATGTGATGCCTAGTGTTTTCTAGAACTGTCTTACAATCACAGAAAGCCATGGCATTCAACTCAAAGAATTTCATGTTTGAAGTGTAACAAAATTGAGTCATTTCTCAGATTCACCTAGAAAGGATCTAACTGTATGGAAGTCTAGAGAGAAATGAGGAAATACAGGAGGAAAATAGGAGGGAGGGGGAGGGGAGGGGAGGGAAAATGAGGGGAGGGAGAAGAAAGAGAGATAAGAGAAAGAGAGGTAGAAAGGGAAGAGAGAATTGGGAGTCTCTGCTTTGATTATCTTATTATTTGTTGAAAGCTACATGTTAGATTTACTGTGGAGGAATACTGTTTACTGCTTTTACTGCAATTTGTATATTAAGAATTCTTTCCTAAGAGTTTCTGCTCAAGTGCTTCAATTTCATCTGGTTCTACTTTGGATAGTGAGAGACTGAGACATGATTTTGAGGCTTTTAGAAGTGTGTGAGATGGCATTTATCATAGTTACTTATCTCTCGCTGTAATAAAACACCATGACTTAGGCAATTTACAAAAGAAAGAGCTTATTTTGGTTTAGGATTCTAGAAGAATGTGAGTCCCTCACTTCAGGGAGGCATGGAAGCAAGCTATAGGGACAGCATCAGGAGTGAGAAGCATAGAGCTCATAGTCGTATAAATATGTATGTCTATATACTAATGTGTACTACTTAATGATAAAATTCTTGTCATTAATTCTCTTGGGTATATAAAAGTATGAGGTAAGGTTTTGGGGATGATGCTCACTTGATCGGGTGTTATGAAGAGGGGTTAAAAAAACTTGCACATACAGTTCAATGACTTTGTATTCTATTCTAGAATCCCCATAGGTTTGGTCTTTCCAATTTATGTGAAAGTTTTTTGCCTCCACCCCAAACCAATCAATTGAGCATTTCATTGATTGTGCTGTAACTTACTGTTTCTTGGCATGTGTTCACTTACAGGATCCATAACTTTTTTTTTTTTTAATTAAAAGCTATCCCAATAGGAACAGTTAGAACACTTTATACATAGCATATTTTATGTCTTTTTAGAGTCTTAAGAAATTTATATCTTTGGAGAGAATGATGGAAATAAATCTTATTTGCATATTTCCATTTATGTAGCAAGATAAATCCTCAGTACCTTACCTCATGCACCTCAACTATGAAGGGATTCCTATGGAGTGTAAATCATACATGACAATAATCCACAGTAAAACAAATAATGCAGATGCATATATAACAAGATGTTACACAATGCCTATGTTCTGGGAGGACATAAATTCTTGACTATTTGTAGCTAGCACCCGTACTTATCTGGATACTTGGCCATGAAAAACAATGTCACCTGCTCTAAAATTATGCCCGTTTCTACCATGATAACAAAGCTATTTCTTATGTACTTCAATGCTTGCTTCTTCCAATTCCATTTGATTAAGCCAAGATGTAAAAACAAAGCTGAATGAGATTGTTTCTATCATTTGATGTAAATTTTATGTCAGGTATCAGAGGGTGTGATTGATGGGACAACCAACAGATATACACAAACACATGCAAAAACTTCTCTAAAAATTTCTAATAACATCAAAAACATCTAAATAATAAAAATAAAGACAGAGACCTTGATCCAGTTGAAATTAGAACAAATCCTTTTTTAAAAATATTTATTTATTATTTTTATTTCTGTTTTGTATGTATAAGTGTCTGTAAGTGTACCTGTGCCATGCAATGCCTGCAGAGTTCAGAAGAGGGCATTGGATGCCCTGGAACTGGAGTTACAAGTGGTTGTTAGTCGCCATGTAGGTGCTGGGAGTCAAACCTAGGTCCTCTTCAAGAGCAGTAGATGGTTGATCCATCTCTCCAGCTCCAGAAAAGACCCTTTTAGCATGCAGATAATTCAGAATCTAAAAGAAAATCATACTAAAAGAATCAATCCTGTCAGTAACATATCCAATAGAACATCAATTCCTATGATTTTAGTTTTAAAAAGAAAGTTTCATTTTCAAATAGTTAATTGGCCTAATTATACACTTAAAAGATATAGAAGTAGTTTGCAGTCCTGAAATACTTATAATGCAACTAATAAATAATTAATAGATGATAAATAATTTTAACCCAACTCTCACACAAAACACACAAAATTAATTATTCTGTCTTTCAAGGATTCACAAGCATACTGTTTCTGAAGTTTAAGTTTTTCTTTCAAAAAAGGAAAAGTACTCCTTGATTCTATTAGAAAGATGAGCAATCATTTGCTTATGATTTCCTAATTAATGTCAGTGCCAATAAGGAAAATTATAACTGCCTTTTGGACCATTTAAACTTTTCTTATTAACTTTACTATTAGCTCTTCCATTATATGGTAAAAAGTCTTAGTGAATCAAAACAGAGTGGCAGACATAGAAGTCCGATGATAAAAACTATCCTTGAGAAGACATGCCTTAATGGGAGTTCTGAATAATTTCAAATTGAGTCTCAACCTATTCCTTATGTTAATAGCACAAGACACCAGGCTATCAAAGCATGGAAATACCTGATTTACCTTGCACTTCACTTAGTGTCTGAGAAATGGAGTGTTAGGGGTTAAAATATGTATGAAATTTTGGGAAAATGTCTACATTATAAAATTTGAAAGAGATCTGAACATTTCATGGAAAATATGTGTATGCTAAAGGGCAATTTAATAAAGTAAAACACTTTCTAAAACCGTCATGTGTTATTATTTGGCAATTATTTAAAATATATCTTGTAAACATTTGAAGTCTATATAACAGGTGTTTCCACTGTAAATGAATTAATGTGGCATTTTTTTTCTTAAATAATAAGTGTATTCAAATGAAATTTTCCTCAGAATGTTGCTTCTCAATACTTGAATTGTAAAAATATCTGCATGTTTGACACCTTTTAAATGAATTTCTACTAATTTCACACAATACATTTTGATACAAAGTATTTTGATATATCTATGTGTTATATAGGGGCCTATTCATTTAAAGTTATGTACAAAAATATTCAGATGTGAGTCTATAAGAAATTTGCCCTTACAGAAAACTGATTCTCCCTATCCAAGCAGTTATCCTTTGCCAATAGAGCCTCAACTAGGGTTGGTTTTCTTCCCCACTTCACTCCTGTGCTTGCATTTTGTCTAACTTGATCTTATGTAGTTCTTGTGCATGCTGTCTTCATTTCATATGAATGACTGTCCATATGCCTTGAAAACTCCGTTTTCTTGTGTTCATCCAACACCTGGCTCTTACAATATGTGCACTCCTATTCTGCAATGATCCCCCAGTCTTGGGAGACAGAAAATCGATGTTGATGACTTCTTCAGGGATGTGCACTCTGTAATTGTTTATTCTCTGCCTGTTGGACAGTTCAGAGTCTCTGTGTTAACCACCATCTACTGTATAAAGAAGCTTCACTCGTCAAAATTGAGAGATGCATAAATCTATGTGTGTAGCAATAAGTCATTAGGAGTTGCTGTAATATGTTCATTTAGCATAATAGCAGTAGGCTTTCCTCCATGAACAGTGACCTGTCTAGCCAATGGTTCCTAAGTATGATATCAATGACATGAATGAGCTCCATCTTTTGAAGGTAAACTTAGATCCAATTAGAAAGTGCCATAATGTGCATGGCAGTATTGTAGCTGTCAGCGCATCTTGTTGTACCAGCTGTTGTTTGTGGATCACAGGATCCACAGCTGGGCAATGCTGATGATTACTTGTCTCTTTCCATAGCATGCACAGCACTTTTCAACACTAAGAAAACTAGCAATAGAAATGGATCTCTGAGATCAATACCAGCTTGATTTCACCTTGCTTGTTGTACAACTCATTTACGTAATATCTTCGGCAATAGGGTTTTACCATCAAGTTCTTGTGGTTAACCAAATGCAGGGGCAATGGCCATTATTGGAGGGTTCATGCATGGGTCCCCTGGTCAAAACTTCAAAGAGGAATCCATTTCTGCCTTAGGCCTTTTCTTTGCTCTCCTATGGTGTCTGGTAGGGGCAATGCCTGCTGTTATGAGGTAACTCTTTTTAATATATTTTTACACTGTACAATACATAGTTTAAGAAACTTCCATAGTGGTTTGTTTCTATATGACCTTTATAAAGGCCTTTAATGTCCAGCTATCAGTCCCACAGTCCTTCCTCTTCACAGTCCTTTAATTTCCCACCCCATTTAACTCTTACTACTCTTTATTGCCATTTTTTCCAATGTTATCACCTCTTCTATTTCCCTTCTTTCAAAGCCCCCTCCTATGACCATTTTCTAGTGTCCTGAACTGTGTAGATTTTCCAACTGAGACTGACTCATCTAAGGATTCAAAACTAGTGTCCAATTATGAGAGAACACGCAAAGTTCTCACTCAGGAAGATTCTTTCAGTTTCCATTCATTTACTTGCAAATTTCAGTATTTTGGTTTTCCTAATTGCTGAATAATATTCCATTTTTAAATGTACCATACTTTTATTATCCATTCATATGTTGATGAACATCTAGGTTGTTTACATTTTCTGACTCGTGTATATAGTAGCAATGAACACGTATCACTGTATGGCAGGTTAGAATTCTTTGGGTATATTCCAAGTGTTGTAAGACTGGATCATCTGGTAGATCTATTTCTATTTTTCTGAGAAATCTAAACAATGATATTCACAGTGATTGTATTATTTGCATGCCCAACAGCAACGAATATAATTTCACCTTTTGCCACATCCCAGGTGACATCTGTCATTGTCTATTTTTTGGAGTGTAGCCATTCTGACTGGGGTAAGGTGAAATTTGAAAGTGGTTTAAATTTGAATTTTCCTAATGGCTAAAGATATAGAGCACTTCTTTTTAATTTCTCAGCCACCTGTTTCATCTTTTAAGAACTGGCTGGTCAGTTTGTTGTCCCAGTTTTTCAATGGGTTGTTTCTTTCTTTTTGTGCTTAGTTTTCTGAGATCTCTGTATATTCTAAATAGTAATCTGCTGTCAGTGATGCAGCTTGTAAGATTTGTTTCCCAGTCCACACATTGCTTCTTCATTCAAACAATGGTGTCCTTTGTTGTTGTACAGAAGTGTTTTGTTTGTTTTGCTTTTGTTTTTTAGTTTCCTGAGGGTTAATGCATTTCCTACTTACTCCTTTATCAGATTCAGGATATCAGGTAATATGTTGATGCCCTTGTGCAGAGTGAGAGATGGGGATCTATTTTCTTTTTTTTTCTTTTTGTGGCTTTTCATTTTTACCAGCACCATTTGGTGAACATACTCTTTTCTCTGCTGTATTTTTTATTACTTTGTCAAAAATCAGCAAGTTGTAATATGTGGACTTAAAACTGGGATCTCTATTTCATTGAAAAAAAGTGTCTCTTTTTTTGTAAAATTTTATTGGTTTTTTTGTGTATGTTATACAGAACATCTTAATCATTTTTATACACCCTTCTCCATTGGTACACTCCCATGGTGTTCCCCCTGCCCCGGATAGTGTGTGTGTGTGTGTGTGTGTGTGTGTGTGTGTATTTCCATAAGAAATTTGAGATTTTTTTTTGTGTGTGTGAAGGATTGTGTTGGGATTTTAATGAGTATTTTATTGAATTTGTATATGGCTTTTGGTAGAATGACCATTTTCATAATATTAATGCCACTAATCCATGAGCATCCAAAAAATGTCCATCTTTTGATATCTTCTTCAATTTCTTTGTTCACTGCCTAAATTTTTATTATAAAGGTCTTTCACTTGTTCAATCTATTCTAAGATGTTTTATTTGTTTTGAGGCTATTGTGACAGTGGTTGCTTCCTTGGTTTCTTTCTCGGTGCATTTGTTGTTAGATTACAGGGTGGCTACTGATTTTTGTGTATTAATTTCATTTTGTTTATTAATTTTGTATCCTGCCAATTTACTGAATTCATTGGCTCTAGGAGTTTTCAGGTGGAGTCCTTAGGGACTTTATTTTTGGTATATTATAAGCAATTAGGAATATTTTGATTTATTCCTTTCCAATTTTATTCCCTTTATCTACTTCACTAGTCTTATTGCTTTAGCGAAAACTTCTAGAACAATATTGAACAGAAATTGATAGTGTACTTTCTCTTAGTCATGATTTAGTGGAAATGCTTTGAGCTGCTCACCATTTAGTATGATGATGTTGGCTGTAGGCTTGCTTTATTATTTTGAGATATGTCCTCTGTATCCCTCAATTCTCCATGACTTTTTTCATGAAAGGATTTTCTGTTTGGCCACAGTCCATTTCTGAATATAATGAGATGATCATTTTGTTTTTGCCCTTGAATCATTATTTTTGATGTCATATGTTTAATGATTTATATTGAACCATTCTAGAATTTCTGAGATGAAGCCACCTTGTCCACAGTTAATCATCTTTTTGATGTGTTCTTGTATTTGGTATGGAAGTATTTTACTGAGAATTTAATTTTGTGTCTATGTTCATAAGAGAGGTTAGCTTACAATGTCTCCTTTCTTTTTTCATCTTTGTCTGGTTTTGTTAACAAGCTGAAAAAGAATTTGGAAAAGTTCCTTCCTTTTCTCTTTGACAGAATAATTTGAGAATAGGTTTTAATTCCTCTTTGGAATTTTTTTTTTTTTTTGGTCTTTTTGAGACAGGGTCTCCCTGTAGTCCCAGCTGTCCTGGAACTCACTATGTAGGCCAGGCTAGACTTGAACTCACAGAGATCTGCCTGCCTCTTCCTCCCAAGTGCTGGGATTAAAGGCGTGAGCCAGTACACCTGGCATTTTGGCAGATTCCTTTATTATATTTATCTTGTCCTCTCTATTTTGAAGCTGGTGGGTTTTAATCACTACTTTTATCTCATTGCTTGTTACAGGTCTATTTAAATTGGTCATCTTATCTTGGTTTAATTTTGGTTAGCTAGACATATTTAGAAACTCATCCATTAATTGTTCATTTTCTTTTTTAGTGGAATACAGGATTTTAATGATTCAGACTTTTTAAAATTAATATCAAAATATCTTTTTTAATTTAATTTTTATATTTTTTTAGAAGAAGCATTTCATTTCAGCTTTTACATACTCAATAACAATTTCTAGAGCAAAGATACATCTCTAGATAGGCTGACTAGATTCACCAAATGGACAAGTATAGGGGAATGACTGGGGGTGCTGACAACACAGCAGACAGTAGCAGGGAAGGCAGAATAAAAGGGCTCTAGTAGGGGCAGGGCTATGGGAGGGTGCGATCTGGGAAGTGGGTATATAGATGAATAAGATTGCTTGGGATGTTCTGTATGATATATACATTAAAATAATCAACAATTTTTAAAAAATGAGTTATATTTGAGGAGAAAGCATAAAAATTTACCTCATGTTAATTAGTAGAGGTGATAAAAGTTACCATTCAAATTTACCAGAAGACTTTATATCCATGCACAGGTTCCAAGGATCCAAGTGCAACCTACCATGACTAGTAATAATCAGATACATACAGATTAAAGATGCATGTGCCAACATCTCAGTGTTATTAGCAAAAACAATGAGTATTTCTGTAAGAAACAGTATATTTTAAAAAGAAATGGAAATCTGTTTTAAAGGTTAAAACGCATTCAATTTTGTGTCTTACAGGGTTTACACTGAGTTCAGTATTGTATAACTGTATTAATTCAACTGTGAACCTAAAACTTTTATAGCCACTAGTTATTCAGACCTTTTTTAATGAATACAGACTTTCTTATGAATCTCTGAATTTTCTCAGTATCTTTCAAATGTTTCCTTTATATCAATGATTTTAGTAATCTTCTCTTTCCTTTGATTAATTTGCCTAGAATTTTGTCAAGCTTATTAATCATTTCAAAGAACCAAGTCTTTATTTCATTTCTATTATTTCATTTCTCTTTCAATATATTGGGTCCTGTTACATCGCCTCTGAATAATTTTAATTTGAAGTCTTTTCTGTCAGATATAGTTTAGCTTCTCATTCTTGTTACTTTGTTCCATTTGCTTGGACTAACTTTTTCATCTTTTTGCCTTAAGGTGGTTTTGATCATTGATGCTGAGGTATGTTTCATGAAGGCAGCTAAAAGATGGACCTTGTTTCCTAAACTAATCATTTAGTCTATGTCTTTTTATTGGGCAATTGAGACTGATAATTTTGAACGTTATCACTGACAAATGTTTATTAATACCTTCATTTTGTCATGGTGGTATTTCTTTCTTTAGCTTATTTTTGTTAACTGTGATATATATATATATATATATTTCTGTGATATATTGGACCTGTTTAATTTTCTTTTCAGAGCACTGTAGAGCTAACTTATCAATAGAAAATTCCTTAAATTTATTGTTATCATGGAATATTTTCCTTTCTCCTACATTATGACCTATAGTTTTGATGGATTTATGTACTGGGTTGGTATCTCTGGTCTTTAGGAATCTGTGCAACATAAGTCCATGTCCCCCTGACTTTCAGACTCTGCATTGAAAAATCAGGTCTCATTCTGATAAGTCTGCCTTGATATGTGATTTTTTTCTTTTTCTCTTACTGATTTCAATATCTTTTACTGCTTCTTTACATTTTGCACTTTTAATATTATGTCACATGGGAAGTTTCTTTTCTGTACCTGTGTATTTGGTGGTCTGTATATGCCCTGGATCTCAACAGGCATTCTTCCTTATATCTGGAAAGTTTTCTTATATAATTTTCTGATACTTTGCCTTGAGTTTCTTCTCCCTCTATATCTCTGACATAAATTTTGTATTTTACAGTATCCAAAATTTCCTGTGTATTCTGTGTCTAGTATTTTGAGATTTAACATTTTCTTTGACTGAATTATCCATTTCTACCTCCTTGTATTCAAAGCTTTATATTCTCTTTTCCAAGTGATTCTATTGTTGAGGTTTTTCACTGAGATTTTATGCCACTGTTTAAGGTTCTCATTTCAAATTTTATTTCAGTGTATGTCTTCCTCAGAAATTTAATTTATTTATTAACTTCAACTTTCATTTCATAAATTGTTTTCTTTATTTCATTCAGTTGTGTTTTCATAGTCTATTCTGGAATTTAAGCATGTCCTCTTTGAGTTCATTGAACATTACAATCATTATTTTGAAATCCATATATTGTGTCTCAAGTAAGTTGCTGTTTTCTTGGGACATTGTAGTGAATGTACTGATTTCTGAAGCTGTATTTTTTCAGTATTCATATTGCTTTTATTTTGTGGGTTTTATTGCTTGTGTCGGTGTTTTCTCATATGGATATTTAGTCTCCCCTTTGTTGAGCTGATGTTTAGGTCTTTGCACTTACTTCAGTTTGTCTGTATATGGTCTACCTGAATGACACTTGGTGTAATCCTTATGTTGATTTATGAGTAGGGTGTAAGATATTTCCCCTCACCAACTACAACTGGGAATATGTGAACTTTTGATCCTAGAACAAACTTTCTGTGCAGTTAGTAGATTCTCAGTGTCAAATTTCAGAAGTATGTGAAAGGCTGACACCATTCTACTGATGGTCCTTTGGTGGTAAAGTCTGGGATTACAGTGGGAATGAGAAGTGATTCCTGTTGGCCAAGGGAGGATGTCTCTTGGCTATGAAGGGCTAGAGGAGAGTCCCTCTATGCAGCAAGCTGGGGACAGGTGAGTCTCAAAGGTAGAATGGGGACTAGAAAGAGGGAGGTTCACCCCTAAGACGTATTGGTTGGGACTTAGAATGATAAAAGGGGTCAGACTGAACTACCCGGATATCCAGACTACATTGGGTAACTGGAAAATCATTTTTGTGAAACCCAGTGGGGACAGGTGAATCCTGTAGGGAAAGAGGAAATCAGAATTAGGTGGGGGTATCAAGTTAGTAAGCAGAGAAGGTATGGATTTGTGGAGATAGATGGTGGTGGGTCACATGAGGCAACAGGAGAGTGCTTGACACTTGCTTATATGGATAATTTGCTATTTTTATGATCTAGCTGTCAAAAATGATTTTTATTTTTTCATTCTTACCTAGGATAGTAATTCCTCAGTATTTGAGTAACATCAAAATTCATGCAAAAATTATTGTCAAGGTTGATTTAAGTTAATCATTATCGATGAGGTTAGCCACCTTTAAAAATTTGAAAGACAAAGACACAGTGGAAAGTTAAAAGGAATTATATATTTTATAAGATTTAAAAGAAGGAAAGTATCTGCATAAAGGTAGATATAACTTCTAAAAAATTTAAAACTCTGATCTCCCCCATCCCATCTCTCCTCCTAGCAGTGGGACTGGCACATTCCTTGTCTTGGCACCCCAGATCTCTGGACTGACCTCTTGGCCCAAAATCCCCATTGCTTCCTGATCTTTTACATCCAGATAAACCCAATTTCTCTAGTCCCCAGGAGCCCTTGGCTGTCTTCCGATCCTTTGCATCTCTGGGCAGCCCAGCCCCACAGCTTCCTGGAGCCAACAGCTTTCTTATGTAAGTTTGGCTGTGCCTACTGCACCTCAAGCAATATTCACCCTCCTAGCTCCCCCCTCCCATCTCTCCTCCTAGCAGGTGGATTGACACTTTCCTTGTCTTGGCACCTTGGACATCTGAACTGACCTCTTGGCCCAAACTCCCCACTGCTTCCTGAGCCTTGCATCCGGACCAACCCAATTCCTTCCTGTAGATCACAGGAGCCTTCGGGCCTCTTCTCGTTCCCACCTCCCTTTGAATTTCTGGGTGGCACAGCCACCAGCTTCTTGGGGCCAGCATCTTTCCTGGGCCTTGCTCCCTGGCAAGCCCAGCCCTCAAATTCCTGAGGCAAGCATTTTTCCTGGCAGGATCCATACCTTAGGAGAAAGCCTGAGAGCATCTGATCCTGTTCCGACTTGGGCCTCTGTGGGAACTCCGTAGCAGCAATATGAAGGCAATTTGGCCACTCCAATATAAAATCAAAAGAGAGAACATGAAGCCTAGACCAACCAGAGTTTCATGGCCAACAAGTAAACCACAAAGGCACATAAAGTTTGTAAAAAGAAGCAGACCTAAACTCAATAAAGGAATGTTTGAGTTTCACACAAGAATCAGAAAGTACAAAAGAAAGCCACATGTCAAGGTCACAGAGAAAAAAGATAGTAACATGAAAAACTGAAATAACATATTCCCAACAAGTACCAATAGTCCTCAAGAGGAGTACAATGAGAACCCCCTAGAGAAAACAAAGGACATGGAACTCAAAAGAACAATTATAAACATGATAAAAGAATTCAGTGAATTTAAAGAACACACAAAGAAATAACTGAAAGAAGATAGGGATAAACTTCTGAATGAATTCATAAAAGAGTTAGAAATATTGAAGAATACTCAGGCTGAAATGAGGAAGGAGGTGAAACACTCAGTAAGCCAATTAGAAACAACAGGAGAAAACCTCACCAATAGGATGAATAAAACGCAAACAGAATATCAAGACTGGAAGATAAAATGGATGAACTAGAACACTCAAGCAAAGATTATGAAAATTTAGAAAACACAAGAATGGAATATGCAGGGATTTTTGACACCATAAAAAGACAAAATTTTTTAATCATAGGCATACAGGAAGAAGAATCTCAATATAATGGTATGGACCAGATCTTAAAAAGGAAAGTAGAAGTAAATTTCCCAAAATTAAAGAAAGACATGCCCATACAAACATAAGATGCATATTGAACACCAAATAGACAGGACCAGAAAAGAAACTCTCCACAGCACATCATAGTAGAAACGCTAAATGTACAGAACACAGAGAGAATACTGAAAGCTACAAAACAAAAACAAGGCACATATAAAGGAAAACCCATCAAATTACAGCTTACTTTTCAGTGCAAACTATGAAAGCTAGAAGGGCCTGGACCAAAGTATTCCCAGTTCTAAATGATCATAGATCCCAACCCAGACTGCTTTACCCATCCAAAATGTCTATTATAGTCAAAGGGGGGAACAATATTCTATGACATAAATAGGCTGAAAGAATTCATGACCACAAAACAACCCCTTCAGGGAGTTCTTGAAGCAATACAAAGAGCTGAAGAAAGGAACTATTATACCCAAGGGGTAATGGAAAAAAACTTAATGAAGGTAAAACTATGGAAATGCACAGCTACACCAAGAATGCTAACAGAAATAAAAAGGATAAGAATCAATATACATCTTTCATTAATAACTTTAAATGTCAATGAACTGAACTCCAGAGACAAAAGACAGAGATGAGTTGAATGGACTAGGAAACAAAACCCATCTTTTTATTGTCTGCAAGATACACAACTCACTTTCAAGGACAGGCACTACATTAAGGTGAAAGGATGGAAAAAAATATACCAAGTGGATGGTACTAAGAATAAAGCAGGTGTTGCAATTCTAATATCTGGCAAAATAGACCTTGAAATTAAAACTAATCAAAAGATATAAAGAGGGCCACTTCATTCTGATCAAAGGATCAACTGACCAAGAAGATATTACAATTATGAACATATATTCACCAAGCTCTGGTGCACCCAACTTCATAAAAACAATACTATGGGACTTTAAGACCCAGATTAATCCCAACTCATTAATAGTAGGGGACTTCAGTACCCCACTGTCTCCATTAGATAGGTCAACATGGCAGAGAGTTAACAGAGAGACATCTCAATTAAACAATACCATACATCAAATGGGCCTAACAAACATTTACTTAATATTCCACCCAAGCACCAAAACATGTACTTTCTATTCAGCACCCCATGGAACTTTTTCCAAACTCGACCATATACTGGGGCACAAACCAAGCCTCAACAAATACAAAAAGATTGAAATAATTCCATGCACCCTATCAAGCCACAATGCAGCAAAGCTTAAAATCAACACCAGATGAAACCCTAGTAACTACATGAACACATGGAGATTAAACAACACACTCCTAATGATGAATGGGTCAAAGGAGAAATTAAGAAAGAAATAAAAGCATTTCTGGAACTAAATGAAAAGGACAATACAACACAACAAGACCTCTGAGACACGTTGAAAGCAGTCCTTAGAGGGAAGTTTATAGTCTAAATACCTACATTAAAAAATCAGAAAGAACACAAATAAATGACAACATATCAACACAAGAGACTTGAAAAGCAACAACAAATGAAATACAAACCCAGCAGACAAGAAGAAATAACAAAAATCAAATCAGAAATTAATGTAATAGATTCCAAGAAAACAATACAAAGAGTCTATGATTTCAAGAGCTGGTTTTTTGAAAAGATAAACAAGATTAACAGACCCTTAGCCCAGTTAACCAAAAGAAAGAAAGACCTTCTCCAAATCCACAATATCAGAGATCAAAGAGGAAACATCACAACAGACATCAAAAAGATCCAGAACATTATAAGGGAATATTTTAAAAACATATACACTACTAAATCTGAAAACCTAAAAGAAATGGATGGGTATCTAAAAGCATGGGAACCATCAACACTAAATCAAGAAAAGATTAACATCTTAAACATACCCATAAGACTTAAGGAAATTGAAACAGTAATACAAAACCTCGACTAAAAAAAGTCTAGGACCAGAGGGATTTACAGCAGAATTCTACCAGACATTTTAAGAAGATCTACATCAAATATTACTTAATTTGTTCAAAATACAGAAATGGAGGGAGAACTTCCAAATTCCTTCTATGAAGCCAGCATCACCCTAATACCAAAGCCAGGTAAAGTTATAACCGAAAAAAGAAAAATATAGACCCATACCCTTAATGAACATAGGTGCAAAAATTCTAAACAAAATACTTGCAAACTGCATATAAAAAACACAAATCAAAAAGATCATCCATAACGATCAAGTCAGCTTTATTCCAGAGATGTAGGGGTGGTTCAATATACGTAAGTGAATAAACATCATAAGTCATATAAATAGACTCAAAGACAAGAACCAGACGGTCTTCTCAATAGATGCAGAGAAGGCCTTTGACAAAATTAAACTTGCATTTATATTCAGTCTTAGAGGGAATTGGACTGGAGGGAACATACCTCAACATAATTAAAGCCATATATAACAAACCCACAGCCATCATCATTCTAAATAGAAAAAAACTGGAAACATTCCCATTGAAATCAGGAACCAGACAAGACTGTCCACTATCTCCACTCCTTTTTAACATAGTGCTTGAAGCTCTTGCAAGAGCAATAAGACAAGAGAAGGAAATAATTGGAAAAGAAGAGATCAATTTATCCTTTTCTGCAGATGATATGATATCTAAGAGACACCAAAAATTCCACCAGAAAACTCCTAGAAATTATTAGCATGTTCAGTAAAGTGGCATGTTACAAATTTAATTTACAAAAGTCTATAGCCTTACTATATACCAATAACAAAGAATCAGAGAAAGAGTACATGGAAACACTCCCTTTCACAATAGCTGCAAAAAAATAAAACATCTCAGAATAAACCTGACCAAAGACATTAAAAAATCTACAATGAAACTTTTACATCTTTAAAGAAGGAGATTGAGGAAGACATCAGAAGATGGAAGGAACGCCCACATTTATTGGTTGGAAGAATTCATATTGTGAAAATGACCAACCTACCAAAAACCATTTATAGATTCAATACAATGCCAATTAAAATCCCCATGACATTCTTCACAGAATTGGGGAAAAAATCCTAAGATTCATATGGAAGCACAAAAGATGTCAAATCTCCAAAGCAAATCTGAGCACTAAGAGCAATTCTGGGGGATTACTATACTAAATTTTAAACTACTTTACAAAGCTATAGTCATAAAAACAACATGGTACTGATACAAAAATAGACCTGTAGATCGATGGAACAAAATTGAAAACCCAAATATGAGTACATGCAATTTCAGCCACCTGATATTTGACAAATGGTCCAAGAAAATTCGCTGAAGGAAAGATAGCATGTTCAGCAAATGGTATTGGCAAAACTGGATCTCCACCTACAGAAGAATGAAGCTAGACTCCTATCTTTCACCTTGCACAAAAGTCAGCTCCAATTGGATCAAAGACCTCAACGTGAAGCCTGAAACTTTGAAACTGTTAGAAGAAAGCACTGGCAATAAACTACAATATATAGATGTAGGAAAGGAGTTTTTAAACCAGAGACAAATTACTCAGGAAACAAGGTCAAGAATCAGCAAATCGTACCTCATGAAACTAAAAAGCTTCTGTACATCAAAAGAACCAACCAAGGAAGTGAAGAGAAAACCCACAGAATGGGAGAAAATCTTCACCAACAACACATCTGACAGGTTTAACATTCAGAATATATAATGGAATAAAAAAAACAGAGAATCAAGAAAGGAAATAACCCAATTAAAAGATGGGCTAAGGAGCTGAACAGCGAGTTCTCAAAAGAAGAAATAAAGATGGCTAAGAAGCATCTTAAAAGGTTTTCAACATCATTAGTAATTAGGGAAATGCAAATTAAAACCACTCTAAGATTTCTTCTTAGCCCAGTCAGTCTGGCTAAGATCAAGAGAACCAATGATACCAAATGTTGGAGAGGATGTGGGGAAAGGGGAACGTTCATCCACTGCTGGTGGGATTGTAAGCTTTTACAATCGATATGGAAAGCAGTGTGGAGAACTAAAAAACTACAAATGATCCTATTATTTGATGCAGTTATACATACTACTCCTTGGCATATACCCAAAGACCTCATCCTATTGCAGAGACACTTGTACATCCATGTTTGTTGCTGCTCTTTTCACAATAGCAAAGGAATGGAAGAAACCTAAGTGTCCCTCAATTGATGAGTGGATAATGAAAATGTGGTTCATTTCTATGATGGAGTTTTAATCAGCAGTAATGAAAGATGAAATCTTTCTGGATGGAACCAGAAACTGTTATACTAACTGAACCAACGCAGACTTAGAAAAAAACAAAACAAAAAAACAAAAATGACATATATTCTCCCTCATATATTGATCCTAGCACCAAATACTTATAAGTGAGTATGTATCCAAACATAAGTACAGGAACCAGGATAATGAAAAGGATCAAGGGAGGTAAAGGAAAAGAAAGAATCTAAAAGAGAATGGTGGGAAATGTGTTAATATGGGAGATATGGATAAAAATGCTGTCATTTTAAGGGGGCAGAGGGTTATATAAGGAACCTTCAGGATAAATTGAAAGAAGGAGCTCAAGAAGGTGGGACCATAGAAGAAGGGTATTACTAAGAGAGAAATGGCAAGAATTAGGGCACTTTAAATGGGGATATCATCGTGGAAGCGTTAGACAACATAAGAGAAAAATAATGTCTAGCTAGTTTAAAATGAAAGAGAGGGAACCATATTAATTGAACAACCTACTGAAAAATTATACATACAACTAGCTCAAGGAATATAATATGATAGGCAAAGTTCATCTGAGTACATTTGGTCTTTGGCCAATCTTTATCTACATAGCAAATTTCAATTAAATATATCAGACTGGTGGAACTAAACTTCTTGCATGTTTAACCGCCATACATTGAGGCCTGTACTAATTTGGTCAGAGGGTCATAAAGGACAGTTTTTGTTCCTTGCCCTACTAAGTCGACTAAGCTCCAGGGGACTATGAGCATTGCTCAAAATGTTCTGTAACTGTGGTGTATCACTGGTCCTTTTGATCAAGGAGGCCAAGGAGGCCACACCAGATGGACCTGAACCAGTGTCCTGTCTACAAAGAGGAGGGACAACACAGTGGAAACTTTTCCTCCATGCTTCCAAGTGAAGACATGCAAGGTCGAGCAGGACCTTTAACTTCTCTTCACGTAAATGGAAATGGGAAAAGAAAGCCCAGGTGATCCCCAAGGAATGGATCATCAAACAACCTTAAGAGTAAAAATAAATTGTTTTTTCTGGGCCAACTGTATGGTATTAAACACCCAAAAGGATAGACTAACCAAAGATTAAAGGGATCAATATAATTCTTTAAGAGTCCATGTGTATATCTAAAGACTACATAACAAGAGACTACCAGAAAGGAGATACCTTCATTTGACTTGTTGGCCAGGGTGGCCCAAGAGACTCGAAGAGAATAAACCAGCATAGAACTGGGAAAATGAACAGCAGACCCCAATACTATATAAGGTAATATTGGCAATTGATTGCTGCTAGATGAGGAAGAGTTGATCTCCCTAAAACAAGGAACTGTAGATAGGCTGACTAGATTCAGCGGATGGCGACTCAGTGGACAGTAACAGGGATTGTATATGGGCTCCAGTGGTGGAAGAGGGCTATGGGAGGGTGCCACTTGGGAAATGGGAAGTGAATAAGATTTTTTCGAATGTTCTGTACAAAATACACACAAAAATAATCAACAAATAAAAAAGTTATATTTGAGGAAGAACCATAAAAATTTGCTTCATGTTAATTAGTATAGGTAAAAAACATTACCATTGCCATCTATCTCATGATTTTTTTATCCATGCTCATGTACCAAGGATGTCAGAAAGTAACCAACTGTGACTACTAATAATAAGATATATAGACATTAGAGACGCACATGTAAACATCTAAGTGTTAGTAGCATTAAAAATGATTTTTCTGCATGAAACAGCATATTTGAAAATGAAATGGAGATCTTTTTCAAAGGTTAAAACCTCATTCTATTTTTTTGTATTATAGGGTTTATACTGAGTTCAATATTTTATAACTGTATTAATTCCATTGTGTACCTAAAAATTTACAGCCAGTTTTGAAAGAGATGCATCTTTGCTCTGGAAATTGTTATTGAATATGTTAATGTTGTAATGAAATGCTTCTAATCATGTGGTTATTAAATAAATAATTGAAAAAATCAAATAAACAAAACATAAAGACCAAGCATCAAAAAAAGAGAAAATGTTGATCATTAATATTACAAGTAACATGAAATCAAATGCCCAGACTGTATTATAAAGTAAACAATAAGATCATATTTACTTTAAAAATATGATTATAATAAATATTATGAGTAATCAAGCTTTAAAGCTTCAGTGGAATTACTAAGCTAGAGTAATAATTAATTTTGAAAAAAAGAGCAATTAAATCATGAGGACTGTGCTGGATAGCATTAGTGTCAACTTGACACACCTGGGTTAAGGGAGCCTCAATTGAGGCATTTTCTCCATTGGACTGGCTTTTGGCCATGTCTGAGGGGCATTTTCTTGATTCTTGAGTCATGTAGGAGGGCCCAGCCCACTGTGGGTAGTGCCACCCCTGTGCAGGTGGGCCTGTGTTGGATAAGAGAGCAAGGTGAGGAGGGGCCAGGGGAGCAAGTTAGTAAGCAGCGTTCCTCCATGGCCTGTGCTCCAATCCTGCCTCCAGGTTCCTTCCCTGAGTTTCTACCTTGGGCTCCCTGAAGAACTGTAACCTGGGAGATGTAAGACAAATAAATCCTTTCCTCCCCAAGTTGGTAGTGGTCAGAGTATTTTGTCACAGCAATGAAGAGATAAACTAGGACAAGGACAGAGCTTTACATTTGTTATCTGATTGACACTTCTTATCATCTAATGACCCTATACACTTTAACAATTAAAGGACCGCATCAAATGTAATAATGTGCTGAATTTTACAGGCTCAAAAGAATATAGGCTAAATGTTTGTAGTAATCATTTCTAGATTGGAGTAAGAAGTTGTTAGGAGAAGATAGTCTCAGAGTTGTTTAATGAAGTATGTGAGTTGCTTCTTAGATATTAGCCTAATGTGAAATACCTGGAGTAGCTATTTATCTCTCAAACTATTTCTGGAAACGATTAGCAGCAAAAACTGTAGCCAGCACCTCTTTGGGTGCTAAGCAGACACAAGGATTAAACTAGCAGTTTTGGAGGCCAGCCTGTAGATGCAGAAAGGTGATCGTGCATTGGCAAAGAAAGAACCCTTAGAAACCTACCTCTGTCCTCTACTCTGTCTACTCCAGGGACACAAAGAAAGCATTTTCCTGATGTCTCGCCAAAGTCTGGCTGAATTACATCAAATTCTGCATATAAAAATCCTCACACTTACAGCAAAAAAATGAACTTTTGCCACAAAACTAACCAGAAAAATCGTCCTTCTCAAGGACAGGAGAATGCCAAAGGACACAGACAAGTCACCTGTAACAAGATGACTAAGACAGGTCCTTATTACAGAGAGAACAGGGTGATTACTAGTAGAAAGGAGTGTAAAACAACTTCAAAAAATAAGTGACTGTAGTATTTAAATACATTAAAGTTCAAAAGTGAAATGTTTCAAAGCATATTATAGATGATCAACAGGATTGTGCACAGTCTGCACACAGCATAAAATTGTATTTTTGACAGTACGATGAGTTGAACCTGTAATGATAATAAACAGAGACAGCATTTCCAGTAAAGAAAACAAATATGAGCATATTTCCAAGTAGGGGAAAAGTATTCCTTTCCCAAATTATGAAGTATATAAAAGTAAAAGAAAACACATGAAAATACGTAAGCCAATGAAAATGTAAATGTGGGGAATTTATTCACTATAAAACTATAACATAGGGCCAGGCGTGGTGGCGCACACCTTTAATCCCAGCACTTGGGAGGCAGAGGCAGGCGGATCGCTGTGAGTTCAAGGCCAGCCTGGTCTACATAATGAGTGAGTTCCATGACAGCTGGGGCTGCAGGGAGACCCTGTCTCAAAAACAAACAAACAAACAAAAAAACAACAAAAAAAACCTATAATTTATTTTAATGTGCTTTCTATTAAAATTGTAGGTCTAATAACGATGGGAACTTTAAATTTGTAGGAAGACTGTGTTGAGTAGAAGAATATTAACAAGTTGATAGAGTGGTGTCAACAGCATAACAGCTAAAGAAGCAAAATCTAAGATAAACAAGGAAGATCCCCTGAACACATACCCATCAATGTTTATCAATTGAACTAACATCAACACCCTCCATTAAAGGAATGATAGTATCAATGAGATTGATTTAAGTAGGATCCCTAAGCATCATCTATAAAGAGACAAGGTACTTTTCAGTCAGTAAGGCCTAAAATCAATTGCCAAATGATTCATAATAAATCATAAAAATTAAGAAAATTGAGCCTTATTAGGTTAAATTACCAACTTTAGTATCATGAAATTGAAAAACGATATTTTTAATATATGTAAATAAATTAAACACATATTATATCAAAAAGAAAACAGTGGTCAGAAAACCCTGGATGTATCAACCTAAAATTCTATTCAAAACTAAAAGTCATCTAATTATATTCAGTGAATATTTTAATATTGAAGAAAAACACAAAAAAGTGATGGATTCAAACCAAGTCCCCCAGGCCAAAGAAAAATTGTACAAGGAAGTAAGACGAAAAACAATTCTAACTGACTGAGAAAGAGCTGACCTTTTCATGCACCTCGCCCAAGTTGGAAATCAACCGAAAAGTCCCCCTCCCGCTTCTGCTTTTCTTGGCTTAGGAGCCACTTGTGGTTTGTGGATTTGCCTTTATAAGCAGCCTGTAAGCTGAGCTCGGGGCTTCTCCTCTCCGAGTGAGGCAGGAGCCCGTCTGCGCAGACGCCAATAAAATCCTCTTGCTTGTTGCATCTCCTGGTCTGGTGACTGAGTTATTGGAGTGCAGGCTCCCATGAACATTGGGTACCCCAGACTGGGGGTCCAACATTTTGGGGGCTCATCTGGGATTCGGTCACCCCCCCAGACCTATCCCCTCAGACCAGCAGGAGGTAAGGACAGATGTCTTGTGGTTTGTCTTGGTCTTAATGTCTGTCAGTCATTTCCTGTTCTGGGAACGTTCCGTCTGAACAATTGTGCCTGTACAGGACCTATAAGTCTGTATTCTGGGAACCAGTGGGAGTGGCAGACATGCCCAGAGACCCCTGGTTCCAACACTCTGGCCTTAGTGACCAGAGTGATCTGGAGTAGGGAGGACAGCGTAGCTTTCCTCACCCCAGGAGAAGAAGGGAGATCGGTTTGGCTACTCCACTCCCAGTCTGTACTTTCAGTTTCTGGGTCAAGAAGCACATGGTGAGGTTTCTTTGTTTTGTGGTTGTCTGTGTTTGTGGTTGGGGATCCCGAAGGTGAGAACGGTGAGTGTAGTGTGCATCTGAGTGAAAGAAGGACCGGCCCACATGAGTGTGATTTAATGTGGTGCATGTGCTTAATAATTGTATTAGCTGTCTTAATAGGGGGAGGTCTGGTTTTATATTTTTCTTTACGCTCTCTATTCTAAACCTTCCCTTCCTTCTTTTTCCTTCCTATTGTTCTCGGTCTAAGTCTTCGCGTGGGACTGTTAAAGGCGAAGGAGCAATTGAGATTTTCTGGTCAGGGCTACTCCCTGATGTAAGCCAAAGGCTCTTAGCCCTATTGATGGACCCCGACTGCCCGCATGGGTGGAGACAAGAACCCATATCTGTATTTCTCTCTCCTCTCCATCCCTCTCTCCAGCCACTGGAAAAGCCCCGTGGGCACGGGTCAAGCAAATAAGAGCCACAGGGCGCTCACCGCCAAAAGACTCCTGTGAAAGGATAAGGGGGTCCCAGACGTGAATCCCAGATAAATTCACATCCCCCACAGAAGAAAAACTGGGCAACGATAGGCACTCGTCCACAAGCACACCCACAGGCCATCATTGTTTGGAGTGGCATCTTTATTTCTCCCTTTTCATCTCTCTCTCTCTCTCTCTTCTGTGACCTCCACCATGGGTCAATCACTAACTACCCCTTTAAGCTTAACTCTAGAATACTGGAAGGAGGTCGTGGAATGGGCCCACAACTTATCAGAGGAGGTCTGGAAGAAAAAGTGGCAAAGTCTCTGTTCCTCTGAGTGGCCCTCTTTTGAAAAAGGATGGCCAAGGGATGGGACTTTTGACCTTACTACTATCTTACAGGTTAAGGAATACATTGTCCACCCAGGACCACACGGACACCCAGACCAGGTGGCTTATATAGTCACCTGGGAAGATTTAGCCCGGAATCCCACACCTTGGGCTCGGCCATTCCTACCTCCTTGGGGGAGCAGGGAGACTGATCAAGGGCCCCTTACCCCCTCGGCTCCCCTGAATCCCACTTCTTCCCTCTTGCCCCTTCAATCTTCCCCTGAAAAGACAAAACAAAAGCCAGTCCTCCCCGAGGACCAAGCCTCCCTAACCCTCCTTGATCCTCCGCCTCCCTATCCACCCACACAAGCACCTCCACCCCAGTAGCCTCATCCCTCTCCTGATTCTACCGAACCTGACCAATCCCCCCCTCCATCCAGCAGACTCCGCCTAAGGAGGGACAGAGGGGGCCCCTCTGATGGAACCTGGACTGCCCAGGTTTTTCCCTTCTGAACTGTAGGGGATCAGATCCAGTACTGGCCTTTTTCAGCCTCTGACTTGTATAATTGGAAGACTCATAGCCCCTCTTTTTCTCAAGACCCTCAGGCTCTAACTGCTTTAATAGAGTCTATTCTCCTCACCCACCAACCCACCTGGGAAGATTGTCGACAACTTCTCCAGGCACTTTTAACCACCGAGGAGAGACAGCGAGTCATCCTAGAAGCCCAAAAAAACGTCCCTGGGCAGGATGGGAGACCCACTCTGCTCCCAAATGAAATAGACGAAGGATTTCCTCTAACCAGACCCAACTGGAACAACGAGACCCTGGCCAGTAGGGAGCGTCTCTGTCTTTATCGCCAGACTCTGATAGTGGGTCTCAAAGGGGCTGGAAGGCGCCCAAACAATTTGGCAAAGGTACGTGCTATAACCCAGGGGGAAAATGAAACCCCCGCAGGGTTCCTAGAGTGCCTGATAGAGGGATATCGGATGTACACCCCTTTTGACCCCATGGCCCAGGAGCATCAGGCGGACCTTATTATGGCCTTTATAGGACAATCAGCTCCTGACATTCGCAGTAAGCTCCAATCGCTAGAGGGCCTTCAGGGGTACTCCTTACAGGACCTAGTAAGAGAGGCTGAGAGAATCTATAATAGGCGAGAAACATTAGAGGAAAGAGAGGACAGAATCAGAAAGGAACAGGAAGCTAGGGAAGATAAGAGAGAGAAAAAGAGAAATAAAGAATTAAGTCGAATTTTGGCCACAGTAGTCCAGGGGGCAGGACCAGGTATGGACCTGGGAGACAAAAGAAGGCCATGAGTGGATAAAGTCCAATGTGCCTATTGTAAGGAGAGAGGATATTGGGCCCGAGAATGTCCAAAGAAGCTGAACAGACTTCAAAAGAATACAACCCTGACTCTAGGGGACTAGGGCAGTTGGGGCCAGGAGCTCCCCCCTGAGCCCAGGGTAACTTTAAAAGTAGGGGGGCAATTGACTACCTTCATGGTAGACACAGGAGCCCAACACTCAAGTCAATCGGAGGATAGAAGATATCCATCCCACTGTTCCTAATCCCTATAATCTTCTGAGTTCTTTACCTCCTAGTCACAGGTGGTATATTGTACTTGACCTGAAGGATGCGTTCTTCTGCCTAAGGTTGAGCCTGGTTAGCCAGCCCATCTTCGCTTTTGAACGAACAAAGAGGCCCAAAAGGGAATCAGGCCCCACATCCAAAGACTTTTACAAATGGTCATACTTCACCCTTGCCAATCCCCTTGGAACACCCCGCTGCTCCCCGTAAAAAAGCCAGGGACAGATGATTATCGACCAGTTCAAGACTTAAGAGAAGTCAATCGGAGGATAGAAGATATCCATCCCACTGTTCCTAATCCCTATAATCTCCTGAGTTCTTTACTTTCTAGTCATAGGTGGTATACTGTACTTGACCTGAAGGATGCGTTCTTCTGCCTAAGGCTGAGCCTGGTTAGCCAGTCCATCTTCGCTTTTGAGTGGAAGGACCCTGAAGCTAGAATATTGGGACAACTAACCTGGACGCGACTTCCCCAAGGATTCAAGAACTCCCTTACTCTGTTGGATGAAGCTCTACATCATGACCTGGCTGACTTCCGGGTAAGAAACCCACAGATTATGCTCCTCCAGTATGTAGATGACCTCCTCTTAGCGGCGAAGGTGGAAGCAGGTTGTTTGCAAGGTACGGAGGCCCTCCTATTGAGACTGGGGGAACTTGGATACCGGGGCTCGGCAAAGAAGGCCCAGATCTGCCTACAGCAGGTAAACACTTTGGGCTACCAGCTGGAGGGAGGGCAACAATGGCTAATGGAAAGCAGAAAGTGGCAGTGGCCTCTATTCCCCCACCAACTTCAGCCAGAGGACTCAGAGAGTTCTTGGGAAGCGCAGGATTCTGTAGACTATGGATACCGGACTTCGCCAAGATAGCGGCTCCTCTACACCCTTTAACAAAAAATGGGACCCCTTTGGCCTGGACAGAAGAACACCAGAGAGTTTTTGACAAAATAAAAAGAGCACTGCTGATGGCTCCAGTGCTAGGATTGCCAGATTTGACAAAACCTTTCATCCTATATGTGGATGAAAACAAAGGGATGGCAAAAGGAGTTCTTACTCAGACTTTACGACCCTGGAAAAGGCCAGTGCTTATCTCTCAAAAAGACTGGACAATGTGGCTGCTGGCTGGCCCCCATGCTTGAGAATCATGGCGGCAATAGCATCTCTGGTAAAAGACTCAGACAAACTCACCATGGGCCATCCCCTGACTACTATAACACCACATGCAGTAGAGTCCATTGTTAGACAGCCCCCTGACAGATGGCTGTCAAATGCCAGGGTTACTCATTACCAGGCATTACTACTAAATCCAGAAAAGATCAAGTTTGGTAGCCCTGCCACCCTAAACCCCGCCACGCTACTACCAGCCACCGAAAAAGGCACTGAGATTCCCCATGAGTGCCAGCAAATACTTGCGGAAATGCATGGGACTAGGGAAGACCTCACCGACCAGCCCCTAACAGATGCAGATGCCACTTGGTATACGGATGGGAGCAGCTTTCTACGAGACAGTGAGCATAAGGCGGGGGCGGCAGTGGTCGATGGGGAGAAAATAATTTGGGCCCAAGCCCTGCCAGCCGGAACATCAGCCCAACGGGCTGAATTAGAAGCCATAACCCAAGCCCTAAAATTAGCAGGGGGCAAAAAGGTCAACATTTACACCAACAGCCGCTGTGCATTTGCCACGGCTCACGTGAATGGAGAAATTTACCGGAGGCGGGGGCTCCTCACCTCGGCTGGTAAAGACATTAAAAACAAAGAAACAATAGTGGCTCTTCTACAAGCCTTGTATTTGCCTAAAAAGGTCAGCATCATCCACTGCCCTGGACATCAGCGAGACCAGGGACCAATTGCCCAGGGCAACCGAACGGCAGATGAAACCACCAGCCAGGTGGCAGAGAGCACCCATGTCCTCTACACTGAACAGGATCTCAAAGCTGAAATCGAGGCACAAGAAAAAGAGGGAGAAGCTCTTTTTACCTACACTGAACAAGATCTGGAACTTCTTCAAAAGCTTAATGCTACCTTGGTCCCGAAACCAAAATGTGGAGATATCAGAATCGAACCATACTGCCCCGGAAGGTGGCCCTTGAGCTAAACTCCCAACTTCACCAGTGGACACACTTAGGACACAAGAAACTAAAAATACTACTAGAAAGAGAAGAACAATTCTATTATTTCCCAGACCTTAACCAGCTAGTCCAGAAGGTATTGGGAGATTGTGTCTCATGTTCCCTGGTAAATGCTTCCAGATCAAAGGTTCCATCTGGCATGAGAGAAAGAGGGACATGACCAGGGACTAATTGGGAAGTAGATTTTACTGAGGTCCTCCCAGGAAAATATGGTTATAAATATCTCCTAGGGTTTATAGACACTTTCTCAGGGTAGGTTGAAGCTTTCCCCACCCGGAAGGAAACAGCTCAGACTGTGGTGAAGAAACTAATCAAAGAAATCTTCACTCGATTCAGACTGCCCAACGTAATTGGATCTGATAATGGCCCAGCCTTCGTCTCCCAGGTAAGTCAGGGAATGGCCAAAGCATTGGGGATCAATTGGAAATTACATTGTGCTTATAGACCCCAAAGTTCAGGACAGGTAGAAAGGATGAATAGAATCATTAAAGAGACCCTAACCAAATTAGCTCTAGAGACTGGCACTAAAGACTGGGTGCAGCTCATACCTCTAGCTCTATTTCAGGCTAGAAATACTCCTGCTATACACTGCTTAACCCCCTATGAAATCCTTTTTGGAGGACCACCTCCTGTCCTCAATGTAACCTTGTCCCCCTTGCCCTCTTCTTTTGATAACCCCAGCCTAAAAACAAGACTCCAAGCCCTCCAGATCATCCAGAACCAGGTTTGGAGGCCCTTGGCTGCTGTCTACCGACCTGGGAGTCCACGAACACCCCACTCCTACCAAATTGGAGATCAGGTATACGTGAGAAGACACAACGTAAAGACTCTTGAAGCACGGTGGAAAGGACCCTATACGGTTCTGCTGACTATGCCCACGGCCCTCAAAGTAGACGGGATTTCAGCCTGGATCCACGCTTCCCACGCCAAAAGAGCCCTGACTCAGGAGGATGCTGGAAAATGTCATCTACACAAAACATCCAACCCTCTAAAATTAAGACTCTCCAGAGATACCTAATGATTCTACTTGTTTGTAGGTTTGTCCCCAGTCAAGGAAGCCCCCATCTCCCTATGCTGACCACATGGCGGGTGATTAATCAAATGGGTATTGTGTTATTTGAAACCCACAAAATGGTGCCCAAGGGCACTTAGTGGCCTATATTGTATCCAGATTTGTGTAAATTAGCCCTGGGGGCACCAGAGCCCTGGAACTTAGAAGGAAATTGGAATACTGAGGTAGCACCTGACAAGGAAAGTCCCCCCAGGAGAGTGGGACTAGATCCATGGAGGGGATGTGGCCCTCATGAACATCGGGCCATGCTGCGTACATTAACCTTCTATGTCTGCCCAGGCAACCACCGGGCTAAGTACCTCAACCCCAAATGTGGTGGGAGGGCCTATTTTTACTGCAAAAACTGGGGATGCGAAACAACCGGGGATACCTGGTGGTCCCCGCCCTCATCCTGGGATTACATCACTGTAAAAGCAAATTATTCTTATATGAACAGTCGTGTACAGGGAAAATTTAATGAGTGGACAACTACCCATAAGCAGGCCTGCCAAGATAAATGGTGTAACCCCCTCCGGGTAGAATTCACAGCAGCAGGAAAAAAGGCTGCAGATTAGGACAAGGGGTATTCTTGGGGAATCAGACTATATAAGGAATGGGTAGATGATGGTCTCTTTTTCACTATTAGAAGAGATACTTCCTCCTACCCAACAGCTATAGGCCCCAACCCCATCTTGCCTATCCAGAAGCCCATCCCCAGCTACCCAAATCCCCCGCCAGCTTTAATACCTGAAGCCACCTCATAGCACCTCCCCAACCCTTTTCCTAACACTTCCCCTGCCAATATCCTGTCATAACAGACCCCCAGCCCACCAAATCAAAAGGTTTTGACTACGGGGGACCGACTGTTCAATCTAATCCAAGGAGCACATAAGGCCCTCAGACAGACAGACCCTAACCTGACTGAATCTTGTTGGCTATGTTTAGCAGCAGCACCCCCTTATTATGAAGGCATAGCTACACAAGGGACATTCAATAACACCACCTCAACTGATCAATGCCACAGGGAGACCCCTCACCCCCTAACCCTCATGGAAGTCTCGGGATCTGGACTCTGCTTAGGAAATCCACCTCCAACTCATACCCACCTTTGCAACTCCACTATTTCTGTACCCCCAGGAAAAGAAAATTATTATCTCCTGCCTACACAGGGGGCTTGGTGGGCATGCAACTCTGGGTTGACTCCTTGTGTAGCCAGTATGATCCTTAATACCTCTCAAGATTACTGTGCCCCGGGTATTCTATCACCCCACAGATTCTGTAGAACAATTTTTTGAACAACAACAACCAAGAAGGTACAAAAGAGAGCCTGTGTCCCTGACCCTAGCAATACTTATGGGAGTGGGGGTGGCTGCAGGAGTAGGAACTGGGACAGCGGCCCTAATACAAGGACCACAATATTATGCAGACTTACAGATGGCTGTAGATGAGGACATTAGGGCAATAGAACAGTCAATTACCCACTTAGAAAAATCTCTAACCTCCCTCTCAGAAGTAGTATTACAAAATAGAAGGGGGATAGATCTGCTTTTCCTCAAGGAAGGAGGGCTCTGTGCAGCTTTGGGCGAAGAATGTTGTTTCTATGCTGACAGCTCAGGGGTTGTTAGAGACTCTATCACTAAGTTCAGCCAGCGGTTAGATAAAAGACAAAGAGACTGTGAATCCAAACAGGGGTGGTTTGAAGGATGGTTTAACAAAACCCCCTGGTTAACTACTCTAGTATCCACCCTAGTAGGCCCCTTAGTTATCCTTCTCCTCTTGACTTTCGGACCATGCATCCTCAACAGACTGCTACAATTTATCAGGGACCTACTATCAGTGACCCAGGCCTTGGTCCTCACCCAGCAATACCATGCTCTAAAAAGAACGGAAGACCTATAGATTTTAGGATTAAAATCTTACCATAAGAAAAGGGGGGATGATGGATTCAAACCAAGTCCCCCAGACCAAAGAAAAATTGTACAAGGAAGTAAACCCCTAGGCCAAAGAAAAAGTTGTACAAGGAAGTAAAACGAAAAAAAAAAAAAAACAATTCTAACCTGCTGAGAAAGAGTTGACCATTTTGTGCACCTCGCCCAAGCCTGAAATCACCTGAAAAATCCCCCCTCCTGCTTCTGCTTTTCTTGGCTTAGGAGCCGCTTGTGGTTTGTGGTTTTTGCCTTTATAAGCAGCCTGTAAGCTGAGCTCAGGGCTTCTTCTTTCCAAGTGAGGCAGGAGCCCGTCTGCACAGACGCCAATAAAATCCTCTTGCTTGTTGCATCTCCTGGTCTGGGAACTGAGTTATTGGGGTGTGGCCTCCCGTGAACGTTGGGTACCCCAAACTGGGGGTCCAATAAAAGGAATTAAGTAGTTTGCATAGTACAATAAGTAAGTTTACATAGTAAGTTGAAGTGATGAAAAAACACTGAGATTCATTTTAAATGACATAGAAAATATCAATAAAATTTGCTGCAAAGCTACGTTTTCTGAATTGGGTTTGCAAAGAACTTGTACATGCTGCTTTAAGTGTTGTGGTTTCATATCTACTATTACCCTGTGGTGTCCAGAAAACACAGTTTCTTTTTATTTAATCTATGACCTATGGCTCTTCTAATCTATCAGTCCCCTTGCCTTTAATGATCCCTGAGCCTTGGGAGGAAATTTGCAGTATAGAATTTCTCATTTAGAGTTGAACACTCTGCAGACTTATTCTCTGAACGTTGATCATTTTTGGGTCTCTTTGTTAATTTCCATTTGCTGCAAGAAGAACCTTCTCTGAGATGAGGAATGCACTCATCTAAGCATATAACAATAAATCATGATTCCTGCTTATTGTTATGTATATTTAGCAAAATGGTAGAGATGGGTTGTCCCTTAAGGCCTGTGAGCTGTCTAGCTACAAGTTCTCCCTGTAACATTGTCAAGTAGGTACTCCTTACTGTGGGCTTTATATTCAAGTAGAAGGTGGTGGTAACTCCCATAATATTTTTGCTACTATTGCACTGTGGGCCTATTCTGTCAGGCTAGGTTTTCCTGTAGCTTACAAAGTTCATAGCTGAATAAAGTTGTTGATTGTCTTTCTCTACCAGGAACATGCATAGTGCAATCTAGTACTATGAAAGCTAGCCAGCAGAGATGTAGTTTCAGCATGATTTCTCCTTTTTTGTGTCACAATTTATGTATGTAGCATCTTCAGCATTAGGGTTTTAGAATACAAAGTTTAGAGTTTAGTCATCTAGGTCTAAGAAATCAAGTGATGTCATATAAGTTCAGCCACAAATTATTTATTTATTTTTTTCTGATATTTTTCAGCAGTCTCACTCTATGAAAATGTTTAGATTCCTCATGACTTTCACCAGTTAGACACATTATCTATATTTATATCTACCTAGCTATCATCTAACTGCCTCTCTCTATCTACCTGTCTGTCTATCTATCTATCATCTATCATCTATCTATCTTCATCTATTTATCTAGCATCTGATTTTCTAGACACTGATTCCTTAATTCCTTTCTGATATGAAGACAGGATGGTGACTTTTAACTATATGGCTGTGTAGGAAACTCAGTCATAAATGTTTTATATTGTTGCTTGAGATTTTGGAATCACATAAAAATGATCACACTATTCTGAACAGTATTCTGTGCCTATCTCCCTATGTTTTCGTCTATCAGTTTTAAATTTTCATATTTCAATTTTTGTGTGTATGTTTATGTGTCAAATGTATAATTTTAATTTATTGCATATGAATATCTGCTTTATGATGTCTTTTGATTCAAGTTATTTTTTTCTTTTATGTCTCTAATACCAGAACTTGGGAAGCAGAGGCAGGTACATCTCTGTGAGTTCAAGGCCAGGCTGGTCTACACAGTGAGTTCCAGGACAGCTGGAACTACAGGGAGACCCTGTCTCAAAAAGGCAAAA
>NW_008336257.1:665116-670749 GCF_000622305.1 Nannospalax galili | reverse complement strand
ATTATTTAGATTTTCAAAATGATATTATTTCTGTCACTTTTTTAATACAAAAGATTTTTCAACTATTTTAATTTGGGGAATGGGTATTTATTATATTTTTAAAATTTAAAATCTCTTGTCATTGTGTATTTTTGCCCTTAAAATTTTCAAATGAAGAAATTTTTACTGTTTGAGACTCTTTCTGCTAGAGTTAAAAGTAGTGAGTTCTATTCAATGTAATTCTAAAGTCAGTGCCAAATCTAGAAACTCCATAAGCCCATGTTACAATATCAAATGTGATACGTTTAGCAAATCACATGCTAATTTATTATTTTGTTCTATTCAGATTATTTACATATTCAGATCTGAGCAGAAATACGAATTCTGAATCACAGAATGGTCAGGTTTATTAAATAATTGTGTAACACACTATGTTGGTTTTTATTGCTTATTTACCCACAGAAAAAGCTGTTAGTGACCCGATGTTCAACTGTTCTACAGTAATGATTCACAGTAAAGGAGCTCCAAATTATGAGATAGACTACTTCTGTACAACATTAAAGAAAAATATCCATCTTTACTGTGACAGGCCTTTCCAGGTTATGAATTCTCACATTTACTCCAAAATATATAAATATTTAGTTTATACTAAGAACATTTTCTTCATGTCATAATAAATAATGTGGGGAGTGATTTGAGGAACAAACACAACATTGTCCTTTGACTTTCCATGCTTACAGACATGCACGCACACATGCACAGACACATGCACAGACATGCAAATGCATACATACACACATAAACCCAGTGAATCACAAAGAATGTTTTTTAAAGGAAAGTTAAACATTCCTCTGTGTGCATCCTCTGAACTGGCAGAGGGAAGCAGGGGAATGGATATTATAAGCATGATTCTCTAAGAATGATCTTCGACTGGCAACTGGCAATCATAGTGAACTGCATGTCATGTCAAACTGTATTTTCTCTTCCTTTAAGATTTATCATCCCTCACCTTTTACACTTACAGGTATTACTACCTAAATCTAATCAAATAATAACACTAGATTTGAAGTCTGTGTTTGGTAGACATAAATTAAGATTCAGATATAGTTCTTAAAGTATGTAAGATTAAAGTATATTTTATATGTGTTGTTTTATTGAATGTGTTACATTTTATATTAGATCTATAGCAGAATCACATATAATGAAATATAAAGAAACCACTAAAATGTAATTTAATAAAGGCATAACAGGAAAAGATAGTAAATGATACAGTTTAAGATGAGTTTGTCATTTATCTACACTAATTCTTCTTGTTTACTATATATTATATATTACTTGCTATATTTTGACTCTTAAATGCCCACTACAAGCTTATATTCTGAATACTTGTTCCACAGGTGCTAACACTATTTTGGAGGTTGTGAAACTTCAAAGGAAGCAGAGCAGAGATATGTCATAAGGGTATTGGGAAGCCAGAATCATATAGTCCAGTCCCTGCCTTTTTTTCCTTATTCTTCCTTTTCTGTACAGCTGTTCCCAGTTCAGCACACGAAGTCATACTGCCATGCCTTCCTCACTATGATAAGATGCTGAAACACAGCACCTGAAAACATTAAGTCAAGATAAATGTTTCCTCTCAAGCTTCTTCTGGCAAATATTTTGTTCCAGTAACATAAAGAATCTGCTACAGAAATTTGGAAGCAGACATGTGAGGTTGTCCCTATGGATTTACCCAATATGGTTATTAGACCTTTCAAAATTGTTCGTAGAAAACCTGGTGAGAAGTTGATCTATGTAGAAGAATCAAGCTTAAATACTATATGTAAGCAGTGCATAATGATATATTCTGTTGGAAGTTTTGAAGATCAGGATGTTTATAGGAAGACAGACAATGAAGATGCTTCATTAGATTCAAATCACAGTAAGGACTGAGAATTTTGACATAGTCATTTTACTTTCTTCAATAAAATTGTCTACATTTTCCTCACGCCCTGCAAACTTACTTGAGGCTGATTTTAGAAATAATGGAATAATTGCATTGGGTGTGGAAATTTGAAGATAGCATAAAGTTCAAGTTGTAGCATGATTATTACTTGATGCCTCTATCCAGGTTTTCAATGAAAATCAAGATTAAAAAACAGAGAAGAGTTTTAAGGACATGTAACCCAGCATTTTGGGCATTAAAAGAATGTGAATGCATTTGAAATTTAGGACAAAACAGTGTGTGTAAAATAGCTTAGCCCCTTAATAATAAATCAAGCACTTTGAAATAGGAAAATAAGAAAGAAAATTAGTGAAATTCAAACTACTTTAGGCTTCATGGTATGAAAATGAAAACACAGTTTTAACTTTCATTAGAGGAGAGTGTCCAGGTCACCCTGCCAGAGTAGAGTTGACTAGAAAAATGCTTTCCCAGATCTCTTCTGGGAAAGAATGGAGGGTACTTCAGCCATGTTTCCTAAGGGGTCTTAATACTCCTAGAATTGGTAGCGTAGATTTGAATGATCAATGTGATGGTTTAGTAGCCATTGAGTACTAAAGATTTATAAAGTGTAATACAAAATATATTGGTAAATTGTCATAAGCTTTTAAGCTTACTAAGAAACTGGATCAGTAGTGGATTACACTAACATTTCAAACATAGCAACATTTTCTCAAAGTGTCATCCACTGCCTTTTGTAGCAAAATGAGCTGTCACTCTGACCCCACGATAAGGGAAAATAAAAAAAGCAAGCAGCTAGCAGTTTTTAAAATATTGTGCACTGGAGAACAGTTGCTAAGTAAACCAATTCCTAGACATTGCTACTGTATGTTCCATTTTATAAAAATGCCTGTAGTGGGAATGGAAAACTGGAAGCTTGTTGATGAAGAGACAGCTCTGCTCTGCTTGGAACTTCCTTTTTAAAAATGTATGTCATTTATTATTTTTATTTTATGGGTAATGAGTGTACTGCCTGCATTTAATTGCACCCATGGTACGAAATGCCTGCCCAGATCAGAAGAGGTCATCAGATTCATTAGAACTGGAGCTGTGAACAGTTGTTAGGTGCCATGTGGGTGCTGGGAATCAACCTCAGGTCCTCTCCAAGAGTAGTCAGTGCTCTTAAACATGGAGCCATCTCTCCAGCCCCACTGCCTGGAATTTTCCATCAGCAACTTCTGCATGACTGCTCCTCCCTCAGTCAATGTCTGCTGGATGTGTAAGCCTTTATTTAATGTTACATTTGTTTACTGTCTTAATCAGACTGTTTCGATCATTATTTTATAAGCACCTGATGGGATATGTTTTTGCCATCTATGGCTTCTGTTGTCTACTTGATATTTGTTGATTTTTGCTTACTAAATACTTAAATTCCCTCATTTGAAACTGAAATTATGTCTATCATACATCACTTCTGGACTGTAGAGAAGACCGTGCCATTAGAAACTACATTTTAAATATAAATTTGTGAAGCTACTATGTGTAGCAGACTCAGATTTCCTGCTGTGTACCTTTGTGGAGCCAATGTATGAAGATGTGAGGGGGAAATCCCAAGCTACAAGGCAGACCTCAGCTTGTTGTTCCTAATTTGAATGATAGACTTCTGCCAAGGAATGTTGCTAGTACTAAATATAACTAACACAAGATAGAGGACGTATGTGCCAGTCAGGCCGCTGTGGCAGGGCTTCCAAAGCTAGTAGGAGCCCACATCATGATACCATGCATTCCAGATGTTGGAAAAGAAGCCATGTGATTTAAGGTCTGCTGTGCTGGTTTCCAGTCTTTCCTTGCTGGTCTTGTGTTTCTCTCCTTTGGAATGATGATAACTACACCAGTGCAGTGGGGTGGGTGTAATTTTCTGTTTGAGTTTAGACAGACTCATAATTCAGATTTTCTTTGAGTCTCAGAAATGTCTTTGAATTTCATAGTTTTTGACAAAATTGGATTGAATAAGATTCTGGGATTCTTTCATTTGAGGCAAATACATTTTATATTATGGGATGAGCATGAGGCTTTGGAAGTATAGAAATTAGTATGCTTTGAATGTGAAAAATGTATCAAGAGGATCATTTCTAAATATGTCTTCCCAAATGATGAGACTATTTTGGGAGCTCTAAAGACTTTATGAAACAGTGTTTAGCTAATAGAAGTAAATTACTAACAGTAGATCTTTGGAACTTGTAGGCTGATATCTAGTTATGTCCTTGTTTGATGCATCTTGGTCAGCAACTGTGTGACCAGCGTCTGCCATGCATGCCCTTGTACTACAGACTAAACCACAATGATGGGACAGGAACCTTTAAAACCATGACCTAAAATAAACCGTCCCTCTCGTTATTTTTATAGATATTTTGATTGCAGTGATGCAAAATAAATTAATTCATTATGATTCACTGGGGTGACTTTTTTAAGAAAAAGAAGCACCATATATACTTTCAGTAAAGAACAGTTACGTGATTTTCCTACCATCAAAAAAAGGAAAAATGACAAAATTAATACATGAATTTAAAAGTAAATTTATATTTATAGTTACATGCCTGGATTGAAAATGCTTAATGGAAAAGAGAACATGTTTCTAGTAATCTTATTTGAAAGATTATATATATATATATATATATATATATATATTTTTTAGATGGTCTTATTAGATAGAAAATTTAAAGTAATATTAACAATCAGTTTAGAGTCTTCTATCTTTATTGTTATTGTTGATGTCAAGTTTTAGGACCTCTACAAGCTTTTGAATTAACACAATAGTTTCATAGTTCATATGCACTTTTGGCTCATGGAGAGGAAACTCACAGGGAAACATTGTATCAGAAAAATAGAAGAACATCTCAAATTATGTTAAAAATAAACAGTAAGTTTCAATAATATTTTCCATTTTGCAAAACTTTAAGAAAATTATGCATTTATGGAAGAGATTCAGTTGAAATTCAGCATATTTCATATTTTTCTTTCGTCAGTGGAGAGAAACACTAAACATTCTGTGATGGAACAGAACTAAGGCCTAGGCCTAAGAACAGCCACAAGCTTCAAGAAGATGGCAAAGAAAATAATTTAAGCATCAATCAAATAAGAATTGTTTACTGTTTTAACAAAATATCTATTTCTAAAAAAATATTGTAAGGTATGGATTGGAAAGTTTACAACAAAGAGAATCATAACATATTTCATTGAAATTTGGGCTATTCCACACAAAAAATAAACTAGAAATCTTTGACCCAATTGAGTGCGGTGATGTGCACCTGTAAACCAAGTTCTCAGAGACAGAAGCAGAAGCCATGCAGGTCCAACCCAGCATGGGGGACATCCCAACTGCTTAAGAGAGGTCTTACCTCAAAAAAGAACAAGCTTAATTTTCCTCACTTGTTCTCACTGATTTGTTTGATACACTGAATAAAATAAGATATCATAGTCCTGTGTAGTAGGAGTCTAAATATCCGAAGAGGTCAGACTCAGTATTAGAAATACTGAAAGAAAAACCTGTAATGTATGTTTACATTACCAAACCTTGTATTTTCTCTACCGTTCCACCTAATTAGCTGTTTTATCATTTGCTATGGTGTATTACAAGTTCTTGAAAAAAGAATCTTAGCAGTAAGTCATCTCATTCTACTCCCAACACTGCATGAGAAGAAGGAACCAGCCTAAGTAAATGTTACAGTAAACA
>NW_008336257.1:660377-665093 GCF_000622305.1 Nannospalax galili | reverse complement strand
TTAGACTTGATCTAATTTTTCTAAAGATTTTGGCTAAATATGAAGTTGGCATCTATGGGGATGGGATGGCAGAGTGGTTGGAAAAAAGGGGTGAGTCATTCAAGTTGATTTCTTAATGTTATTTAAGATAAAGATATTTAATAGCCCAAATAGCTTATCCGTAAAGGAGCATCTTTATTAATCTTATTCCAAGACTCTTAAATTTGAATCTTGTGTATATCCTGCTTCTGATAAGGAAAGGACCTTTAATGGTAACTGTATATAAGTTTTCGGCATTTCTCCAAAGAATAATGTTTCCTCCATCACATATATCAAATGTATTCATTAATCAACAATACTATGATTCATGTGGGGTTCGCTTAATATTTCAAATATATGTGCATTCTACATATAAGAAATTTCTTTTTCTAGTGGAAGAGAATAAGATATTGGAGATGTCATACCTTTTGTTCATAAATGGACATTTTAATCATCGGCAGATACAAATATGCTTAAATACTAAAAAAAATCTATGTAGCCTCAGGCAAAAAAGTTATAACCTAATGAAGCTTAAAGAAATTATGAAATTTTCAGATAAATGGATGGAACCAGAAATACTCATTCTAAATGAAAGAACCCAGACAAAGAAGAATAAATGGAACATGTTCTTTTAGATACGTGGATGCTAGGTCTGTAGCTTTACATATGTGTGTTTACATTGGAGTACCCAGAGAAGTCAGGAGGGTAATAAGGAGTCATGGAAGGTAGAGATTTCTAGGGAAGTGGGGTGTAGTACAGATGATATGAGAGGGAAGGAGAATAATGCACTGGGAGGGGTTAAAGGGATTGTAGGATGCAAGGGCAGGGTAGAGGAGGAAATATGAGAATGGAAAATAAAAATGCTATATGGAAACATACTACTATAGACATTTTTAATATGTGTGTGTGTGTCTGTGTGTATGAAGAATATGTGTGTGTAGTTAAGCTACAAAGGGGAGACAATGCTTCTCTCAGACACTATAGGCTAGCAAATAAATTCCAGTGCCAGGTATCAGTTGCCTGTATTCAAGTTCTTGATTTTTGTGTTCACATAGGTGCCCTCAGATATTACAAACTTTGTGATTTCCCTTGGTTAAACTCCAGAACTTGATCGTAAGACACTTTTGCTGAGAACACCTATATTTGACTGAGTCATAGGACATGGAGAAATCCGGCTGGTGCCAACCACAAGCTGATATCTACTGGCTGGTTTTCATAAGGCTGAAAGGTTCTGTTTTTGCTACTTGAGAAGAAAAACATCCTAAATGTGACTCAGGTATGAACCCTGTGACCCACAACAATGAATGATCTGGCAAGATATGGCCATGGGTACAAAATTGGCATGAATGTTAAGGGAGTAATCAACCACTTTCTCATTATATTTAAGGGTTGCTGTAAACAACAGAACTCGTGCCTGGTAAAATGCCTGATAAATGTTGCTCTTAAACCTAATCAGCATCCTTTGGAGAATCACGTAAATTGGATCTCAAAATTTTTTATTAAAAATACAGGTGGTGAAGTTTAATATGTCACCCATCTTCCAGTTGTTGATATCTACTCCCATGAGTTAATTCCTTCACCTTTCTGAATTTATGAGTCATCAAAATAGATCTCATAGTCTACATTGAAGTATAATTGAAGTATCTTGAGCAGAAGCCATATGGAAAATATTATTTTATAGGTGTGTGTGCATGTATGTGTATGTAGCCAAAGGGTATCTAATAAAAATCGTAATGCCAGAAATGGGAAATATCCTTTTGAGTTGTTGGTTGGGATAGCCCAAGAGAATCTCCAAATAAAATAGGCTATTGCTGTAGTCCTTGATTGTTTCTCAATGACTTGACATTAAGTCTCTATAGCTGAAGACACAACCCACTCTGGATACAGTACTCAGGTAATTCAGCTGGAACTTATCTGGAAGCTTCCTCTCTGAGTACTACCTTTCATTGTATCACAAGGTGCCTCACATACAAAATACTAAGGGGAAAAAAAATCAATCAATAATCCTATTCAGTTTAAAACTTACACATGACAAGTATGATCAGTCCAGCAAAATATCTATATGGTTTATGGTGGTTTGACTGCAGTGTAGACCCTCACATAGGCCAAAGTATCTGAACACGTGGACAGTTGGAGATGCTGTTTGGGAAGCACCATGGATCCTTTAGGAGGCATGCATAGCTTGGGGAAGCACATCACTGGGGAGATTTGAGAGTTCAAAGCCTTTCTCCACTTTCAGCTTTCTTTCTGCTTCCTAACTGCCACTGGAGAGGTGAGCTGTCAGATTTGGGTTGCTGTAGCCATGACTACCTTCTGTCACGCCTCCTTGTCATGACAGATTTTTATACCTCTGGAAACATAAAATAAACTCATTGTTTTATAAGCTGACTTGGACCTGGTATTTTAACACAGCAAAAGAAAAATAACTAATACAGAAATTGGAATCAGAGAGTGGGCTGCAGCAGTGAAAAAACTGACCATGTGATTTTTTGCAGGAATTTTGAAGACTATGGAACTTGGAGTACAAAAGTAGTTGCTTGCTGTCAACAAAGCTTAATGTATTCTTCTTATAGAGGCCTTGCTCAAAGAGTTTCAGATGGAGACTGAAGCAAGGACTTAGACAACTGGGATAGACACCAATCCTGTGACTTTAAAACCAAACAAAACAAAAAAAACCTGTCTTCTCCTTATGAAGTACAACCTTGTCCAAGGCTAAGCTACAAAGTAATGGACTAATAACTTTGGTGGTGGAAATTTCGACAGCCTGAGGTTGAACCTGTGGCTTGGTTATTACTGATATATTTTATACAGGTGTACAATGAAAAAAGAACAAGTGGGCAGAAAAGTACAAAATATATCTTTGGAGAGAAAGAGCAATAGGACACATGATGTTGCAGCCATGGTTTTTCCTGGAAGGGACAATCTAATTGTTAAGGAGATTAGATCCCTTAGGGAGAGGTTTCCTGATCTTTCCTGTAACAGTGGAAACAGTGCCTTCAGGGAAAGGCTCTACCCAGCTAAGCTTCAAAATTGTGCAAAAGAGCCTAAGGCATTTCTGTTCCTAGGAAGAAATTGTTTCAACATACAAAAGCTGTTGGTCAGATACATGATGGGGGTCAAAATTCATCTCAAACTGGCAGGTGAATGTGGCAGTATTTTTCATTTGGTGTTGGCTTTAAATGCCTGGAAAATGTAAGACAGAGGGAAACCAAGATTCCTACATTATTCTTTCACAGTTTCAGAAAGCTGCTTCAGTCAGGCTGCACATGGCAGTTGAGACCCTGCATAGAGGTGGCTGTGAAAGGCTATTCTGTGAAAGTATGACAGTGAAGCTTGAATTGTATTGGAAACCCCAAGATCCTGGAGATGCCAGAGGAGTGAGACGTCTGCCAAGGAGAGAAACATAGAAGTTATGTGAAAAGCCCAAGAGACAGATGCATGTCGGTAGGAGCAAAACTGGAGAGACAGAACCATCTAAGTAGTTTAGAATCAAATTATAAACAGTTGATGTGGAGCTACAAGGTTTGGTCCTTCCCCTGATTTGTTCCAGTCTTGTTTTGGTCCTGTATGTCCTGACTATGCCCCGATTGCTAACTTTCGGAATAGGAATGTGTGTTCTGTGTCACTGTATGTTGAAAGTAAGCATTTTACTTTTTAATGTTACATGAAGTTACAGTAAAGGGATCGCTTTGAGTCTAAGAAGAGACTTTAGATTTTGATCTTTTGAATAGTTGAGACAAAGAATATGTGTGCAATTAAATTTGGACTAAATGCATTTTTCATGATGCTATAGTCATGACCCCATGGAGTTAGGGAAGGGCATATGGCCATTTGAATGAAAAGTACTGATAGGCTTAATTATTTGAATACTTGATCTTTTGGTCCCTTTGGAGAGGGTCGCTGAGCTTTTAGGATATGAAGTTTAGCTGGAGATATGGCATTATTGTGGAGGGTTTGAGAATTGATTGTCTGTACTTCAAACTTGCCCTCTCTAATGTTGGTCATTATTAGAAGTCTTGGTTTATGGCTCCTTCTGTCATGCCTGTCTTCTTCCATGCATTCCAGTCATGATAGACTCTTAACTCTCTGGAATTACAAGCCAAATATACTTATCATTCCACAAGTTGTCTTGGTCATGTTTTTTCTTTCGTTTTTTTTTGTTTTTTTTTTTTTTGCTATTTTTTTTTAATTACAGCAACAGAGAAGTAAATAATACATTGTTAAATAATGGAACTTTTATCTTGGGGTTAACCAACAGTTGTCTTATTGGACTTATGACTTGCCCAGTAAGAGGGAATTCATGACTATTACTGTAAACTTATAAAAATATTTATGGCTGCCGAGGTCAAAGACCCTAAAAAACTTACTACTGCCACTTTCCTAAAACAATATAATTTCTTATTATCTCCTAAACACTTATATCCAAAGATAAGTGCAACTCTTACTGTAACACATAAAACAAGCTGTTCTTTGCGTTTGATGGAGAGTGTGACAAAGTTACACACATCACAAAAGCTTTAACTCCAACTAAGGAAATTGTGGCAATAGATACCTGCTGGGTGTATCAAATTCTTTCTCCTTCAAGTCTGGGACACACTCTGTAGGTTAACCAGGCTCCAGTTAAAGGGCCCACACTGAACACTGAAGGACATATGGGAAATCAAATTGCACTCTATAGGAGGTATATATATATATATA
>NW_008336257.1:642605-660348 GCF_000622305.1 Nannospalax galili | reverse complement strand
TGTATAAAATTTGTAAAAATTAAATAAAAAGTTTATTAAAAATATTGACCAATCAGAAAATAATAGAAATAATAAGATAAAATAAAGAAATTATGAACATCCATAACACAAATGCAGCAACTGAAAGTCTTGGAAGATAAATAAAAGATATATTTTCAAAATTGCTCAAAAATTAGATTTTTAGATATGTTTATTATAAAAATTAGTAATGGTTACTTGAAGTACAAGACTGTGTAGTGCATATAGATTTCAATATACTCTAGCTTTAGGTTTAATCAAATATTGCCTTTATCCCTTTTTCTCTCAGTTCTCTCTCTCTCTGAATTTTAATGGAAGATAAATAAAAGATATATTTTCAAAATTGCTCAAAAATTAGATTTTTAGATATGTTTATTATAAAAATTAGTAATGGTTACTTGAAGTACAAGACTGTGTAGTGCATATAGATTTCAATATACTCTAGCTTTAGGTTTAATCAAATATTGCCTTTATCCCTTTTTCTCTCAGTTCTCTCTCTCTCTGAATTTTAATATATTACAGATTGTTGAAGACTATGTCTGTTCCATTGTTTTGAAAATATTTAATGGGCAGAGTTTGGTGGAATGAGTATATGCAGACAGTTTCAGACCATTTTTAATATTTCTTTTATTCAGATTTCTTTCCACCTTTTGCCAAGACTTCAAACTGTCTAGATTTTAGGGTGAGTGGATGGCTCTGAAACCAAGAAGATGAGTACTATTATACCTATCATTTATCACAAAGCTCCTAAAATTATCCTAGGGGGCATCATTCTATTTCTGTTGTTTAATAGCAATCCTATTACCTTGAAAATCTATTTTAATCTCTTTATTGGTGGTATGAATTCCTGGCTTTGATATAAAAACAAGTTATAGATATCAATTTATGTTGTGGAAGCTAGTTAGCCATCTGCTAGGCAGTTCCCAACATTTGTTTCTGGTCCTAGAAGTTAATTCACATTCTAATTAGCTTTCCATCTGTTTCACCATTAAGAATATCATGATTTATTAGTAATTGCTACAGCTTTTTGAGTTTAAAAGCACCTGGGAAAATACCTAATCTTGATGGTAATTATGATAGCTAATAAGATTATATCTGATTATAAGCATTGTCTTCCTGGCCTTTTCGGTTCTATGGTGGAATTTGACAGCCAAGTAAGTTCCTTGGTGAAATCTTTTAATGGCAACCCTGAGCAAGACAAAAATGTACACCTGAGAATCACTGAAAGGTCCGTGTACTCCTTAACAATGTGTTTTTGATAATAAGGGAGTTTTCTGGAATTTTTCTGTTTAAAAATAGTTCATTCATAGATTTTTGTAACCATAAATATCAAATTTAATATATATTGTTTTCCTTCATAAAACTTCTGGCATTGTTTTGAGTATTAAATTCCATTCACTGTAAAGCATTACTGCTTATATTTAAGAATTAATTAAACATTATTTTGATATTTCCTCACCAGAATTGACATAGTGTGCCCTCATGTCACTAGTTCACTATATTGTTGCTGTATCAAAAATCTTCATTATATACAGGTTGCTTCATGCATGCTGTAATGTTTCAATACTTATTAATCAATTCTTTCAGTTACTTGTCTTCTCACCTGAGAATTTGATATCCTGCTTGTAGCTAACATTCCTTCTGCAAAGAGTAAACAACAGTGTCTTCCCCGACTTGGTCCATATGGCAAAGGGAGGCTTGTATAGTCTGGGAAACCGATGAGTTAATTGGTCTTACTTACAGAGCAATGAATGAAGGTTTACTTACAGAAGTGTGGGTGCTCCAGGCATGGATGGTGACTCCCCCAAGCAGCACAAAATGGTGAGAGACCCTCCCCAATACTTCCTCAACTTATACACCATTGGCCCCTCCTTACTCTGTAACTATGATTGACAGATTGGTGTGGAGGTGTGGTTGACTCTCCTTGCCCCTCCTTTCTTGTGGAGTGTAACAGTCAGCAAGCTTAGCTGTGATGATCCTAGGAAAGCAGGTACAATTGAGCTTGGGAAGAAGGCATCTGTCAATGGTGTGTCTCTTAGAGGACATTGCTGTTCAACACAACTTGCCTTTACTCTGTTTCAATCTTTCCCACTTAATGATAACAGCAGATAATTGTGTTAGACACTAGACAATACAAAGTTGGTGTTGAATGCTATCTGAGTTATGGTAAGCTTCCTCTATGTGAGGAAAGAGTTTATCATGATTAAGGGTGTTTTTTATAAACTAAGTATTTAAGACTAATGAAGAAATTCAGAATTCTCATTATTCCATCCAATTTCTCACTTTATGGCACATTAAGTCCTTTCTTCAAAATATGGCAATTTATTAGACACATAAGGGTGTTGTTTATTATATACCATTTGTTGCTCTATCAACTTGATATAATTGGATAGTTAAATTATTCTATTCTAGCCCTCATTTGAAAATTATAAAGTGTATCTTACAATGTGATTTAAAGTTCATTAGCAAGATTATAACTCAGTTGCTACCTGAGATTATGGCCAAAATTATTCATTTTTGGTTTTTCTTTTTTTTTTCATGACTATTATACCTTTCTTTAGCCCTAGTTCCTGTTCTATACCAATAACCCAATAATATTTACTTTCATTTCAGGATGACCTTACAGTGTCACTTATTTTATATCTGATTAACTTAGTCTCTGGTTTTCTTTCTTTCTGAACTTCTAAAAGGGTCAACTAAGTTTGGCATAATCTTTAATATTACCACTGCCCTTATCTTCATAAACTCTGCTTTTATGACTAAACCCAAATTTTCATGTTGTTTCTTTGACAATTTCCAATTAACTTGCTGTAAAAATATTAGCAATCATGATCTTAGCACATCCCAATAATTATTATCACTTTACTGACTCTCAGCACAGGGAAGTTTATTGAGAAACTGTAGAGTAAGATAACTCATGTAAGTGTTCATGATTGTCATTGCTATTAATTGTCTTATTATGGTTGACCTAGAAGATTATCCTAATAATATTTTCCATGCATCTGGAGCACTAGCCCAGAAAGGTGTAATAGTTACAACAGAACAAAGGAATTGACAATCCAAAAGTCAGTAATTTTGATCAGCATCTTGGTTGGCAATTAAGGTATAAGCTTATTAGAAACTTTAAACTTCATTATAAAGTACATTTCATGCTTTCCCAGAGTGCTAGAAGATAGTAAATGTAAACATCCACTCCATTGGTCATAAGTTGCTGTTTGAGTTTATGAAAAACTTGCAACTTTATGTGAATGTACGTTTGAAAATCTGAAGAGCCTTCCCTAAGCAGACCTGGGCTTGTGGGTAAAGGCATTAGGGTATAAAATCAATGATACCTGATGAAGCTGAGAAATATTGCTAGCAGCTTATTCCTTCATGTAAGAGTGAAACAAAATAACTGGTTGAAACAAGCGGAAGTATATAAGGAAATGAGTTTGGAAAGGTAAGAATGGAAGTTGCTCTGTATTTACAACTATGATTCTGAGTATGATGGGAAGTCATTATTGAAATAATGACAAAAGAAAACATCATGGAAAAATACAGAACATGACTTTATTGAGGGAGGGAAAGGGTGGTACTAAAAAAAAAGCAAAATCTGGAATAAGAGGTAGAGAATGCAGTGGAGCTATTGCAGTTATCTAATGCAGGGGGAGTTTTGAAAGCAGTTATAATATGAGTATAGAAAAATTAAGACCACAGATATGAAATAATTTGCTCCAAACATTATATAAGGGATTGAAATTTGGATTTGTTTGTTGGGACAGAGAAGACTGGTAATAATATACAGCTGGCATGGTGAGACATGTCTTTGATCCCAGCACACAGTATGCAGGGATAGGCAGGTCTCTGAATTTGAGGCCAACCTGGTCTACGTAACAAGATAAGCCTAGCCAGAAGTACTTCATCAGACCATGCTTCAAACACACACACACACACACACACACACACACACACGCACACGCACATGCATATATACAAGAATGCAATGTTTAAATGGAAAACAGTAGAGAGAAAAGTTGCTTTTGCCTGCCTCTCTCACTCCCTTCTGTGAGTCCACATTTGCTGCTGCAGCTGCTGCAGCCACCCTTTGCTGACAATGGAATCCAATTTCTTCAGCCTTCTACCATGAAGTGAAGGCATGCAGTCCTCCAGGATCCATTCAGGCCTTCTTCATCAGATGTGGACTGCTGAAGCATTCAGCCTTCTGAACTGAGAAGCTACTGGGTTAGCTTGCAGTGTGCAGATAAATGACCATTGTTGGACTACCCATCTCCTACTGTGTAAGCCGATCTAATAAATTCCCTTTTAATATATATTCATTCTAAATATTTTCTTGTTTAACTTTTATTATTTTTATTTTATGTGTGTGTGTTGCCTGCATGTGTACAAGTGCACCTATGCCATGCAATGCCCCCAGAGGACGGAGAGAGGGTTTGATTCCACTGGAGCTGGAGTTATGGATGATTTTTAGCCACCATGTGAGTACTGGGAATGGAATCTGCGTCCTCTGCAAAAGCAGCCAGTGCTCTTAACCACTGAGCCATCTCTACAGCCCTGTTATTTTGCTTCATAAAAATGAGAGGAAATTCAGTTGGTAGAGAAAGGGGCTTGGTTCTTGTAGTAGTTAGGTAAAGGGTGGCATATGATTAAAATACATTGTATGAAATTCTCAAATAATTAAATAAAACTTTTTCCTTTCATTTTCTTGTTTTTGTTTTGATACAGTTTCTTCCTGTAGCCCAAAATGGCCTGGAACTGGGTATGTATAGCAGATTGATATCAGTCTCAAAGACATCACCTTCCCTTCTGCCTCCTGAGTGTAGACATTAAAGGCTTGAGCCAACATGCCTGGATAATATAACTATTTTTAAAAGAAAATGGATTCAGTGACTTTGCCTTGAAGAATTTTTGATTGCAGAGGTTATTTAAGAATGAATTGAAAATCAATACATGCTGATAATCAAATCTCTGTGTATATGAATGTATGCTTATATATAATATGCCATATATATGCTGTATATATGTATATATGTAACTTTAATGCCTTTCTTTAATGCACAATAATAACAGAAACCAAACTAAATTTTGTAATAAATTTATTTTTATGTATGTATCAAGGAAATAGGGTAAAGATCCAATACATGATTTATGTATGCTATGGAAGTACAGGGAAGAGTTAAATTTCAAGGGAAAGATACTGATTAAGAAACATATTTTGGTAAAGATAGGAGTTATGGTATGTAAACAATGGAACCTGTGTCTGCAATAAAGAACAAAACCAGTCTGATGGGTCTTCAGATTCCAGTGCATGGGAATGTTGATGAGAATGAGAGCAGGAATTCACCTCTGGTTATTGCATTTTTTGCATCTCTGTGTGCTACTCCCATTCAAGCACACCAGAGTATTTAAAAGACTTGATAGAAGTAATTTGTTTGGATTGGTGAAATTGGAAAAAATAAAAATAGAAGTGAGACTGAGTTTATCAGATAAGTGATTATTATGTTAAAAATCATGCAATATAAGTGTGATTAAGAAAAGGAGTGGTCAGTAGAAAAGTGGACAAATTAATGAAATGCAGTTAAAATGATTTTAACGATTTTGTTGCTGTTTTTCTTTTAAACCACAAAATTAAGGGAAGCTAGCTTGAAAGAGCAACTAATAACATAGGATAAATAAACTTAAATATCTAAAGGTATTGCAATATTCAGCAATATATACACCAAAATATGAAGACATAAGAATATAAAAAATGAAAGAACAATACTGAAAACTAGAAGATCACATTTTTATATTTGCAGCACATATGTGGAAGAGATTTGATATATTGTATTTCCTACATCATTTTTGAAGATTTTCACAGGAAAAAGATAAAGTGCTATGTTTAATATTAACCCTAAAATATGTGACTTCCTTAATTTGCCTTCTGTGATATAAAAATAGCTATTTCATTCTTATCCAGAAATTGGTTCTCTAACATTCAAATCTTTGATTCTTACTTTAACTACCTTGGCCAATATGACTCTGGCCAGAATAAAAACAGAGATCTGTAAGAGATGGAGCACTGGAAATGACTCAATTTATAATATTTTTAACATTTCATGTTTCATTGGAAGTATCTTATACAGTACTTCTGCATGGAAGAAAACTCATGATTAGATTGCTTCCTCTTTTCCACTAGACTGACAACTGTCAGTCATACAAAATTCCCCCACAAACTAGTCTACTCACTATTCTCTGACAGCAGAGAATAGCTACATAGGCCAAGTTAGTAAGAGTATCCTCAGTAAAACAAAGACTTAGAGAAGCATTCTTTGTTAATGTTTCAATTAATATTATTGTGTGTAGTGTATGTGTGTGTTATGTGTACACAGGTATATACCCATATGTGTATGTTTATGTGTGCAGAGGCCAGATTTTTCCACTATCACCCTTTGTCTTAGCTTTTAAAAATGTGTTTCTAACTAAACCCAGAGTTCACCAATAGACAAGGCTGTCTGGCCAGTGAACGCTGTGTACCCACTTTTCATCTTTTTAACCTTCACAATGCTAGAATAACAGACAAGAATGATCAATTCCTGGATTTATGTTTGCAGAGGATTCAAATTCAGGTTCTTATGCATGATGGCCTTAACATTGAGGATGGAGGAAGTTATATCTTGAAAAAAGTAGTGGTGAAGCTAGAAAATGGTGTAAAGAGCAATTCAATATCTGCATTACAAGCACATATGATGGTATAATTGAAAGGTCAAAAGTAATGCAAAATGAGGATGGAACATCAAAGAGGGCATCACATCAAGGTGGAAAAATCCTGATCCATCTCACTTTCTAAAAAACAAAAACAAAAACAAAAAAAGGTTTCCAAAAGTGTAATCTACTCAGATCTACTCTCTCAGGTAATGTAGAGACATTTGTTTTATGTATATATTTAGCAGTTTATTTAATAATGGATATAAATAGTGAGAGAGGAAGAGGTAATTTCCCCACCTATATATAGATAGGTAGACCTAAGACTATGCTTTAGAATACTTTCAGTTCATAAAAAATTGAGTTTAGGGGTGTGTACCAAGTGGCCTGGTTCCTCCCAGGGGCTGGGCCTGCTGCGGAGAATTGACTGTGAAGAGTTAGCTCCTGAGGGAGGGGCTTGTGACACCACCTTGAAACCAAAGTAGCCCTGCTGGCTGCAGAGCAGTGAGGCACAGAAAACAATGGCACTGGTGTCTCGCTTGTGTGGACATGAGAGGGGGCATTTACCAACCTGGGGAGAGACCGCAGCCCCATAAGTCATGGGTCAAAGCTAATGGTGACTGTGGGTGGGATGTGGAAGCAATCTGGAACTGCAGGCCATTGAACTACGAAGTGGAGGGGTTTCGTCTTTGTAAGTTACTCTGTTTCCCCTACTCAGTATATGAAAAATTCAGAAAAAAAATATGTTATGTGGTTTTGATAATAGCATCAGGGGCAAGGGACCCTAGAAAACTGGGACAACAAATTGGCATAGCCAGCAAGATGACAGTGATAGGAATGACAAACCATGGGAGTTTTGAAAAAGCTAGGGAACTAATGGTGGCACTGTGAGCCCTTCCAAGACTGGGTGACCTTAGCGCAAGATTGGCAGAAAGATTGTAAGAGCGGAGGAAAAGGGTGGAGTGTGTCCCAAGCGACCTGGTTCTTCTAAGGGGAGCAGGGTGTTTGCTTTTGTAAATTACTCTGTTTCCCCTACCCAGGATATGAACTATGAAAAGTTCAGATAAAGATATGTTATGTGGTTTGTCTATTAGCACCAGGGGCAAGGGACCCTAGAAAACTCTGGTGACTCAATTAAACTTTGAGTTTTTGGGGGAATGTTGCTCTTCTCTTTCAGCTCCATTCAAAGGATGTATTACCAATTTATACCAAGTCTCTCTCCCTGGAATAACAAACTTTTTTTTTTAAAATTTTATATTGAAAATAAAACATACGCACTCATAAATAAAAATTGAATTTTGACATATTTTTTGTTTGTGAAAGAATTTAGATGACACAAGCTCTCAATCTTTTCAGTGCAATTCCCTGCAGAATGATAAAACCAACAATTGATGTTAAATTTGTATATGTTAAAGAAGTGGGGAAATAACAAAAGGAGAATAAAACTATCTCTTTGCTGATTCATGTGTGCAGTACATGGAGAACAAAGAGCTTTCAATACTTGCCCTGCAAATAAGAGCTCCATAAATTGACTTGCTAAATGTGACTCTTCCACTAGTCTTACAATTCTACCAAAATTATTGATTTTATATATTTACACTGTCAATAAATTAGATCTACAATTCATAAGTCTGACTCAAACTGAAAATTGGGGCAAAAGAGAGCTGATCATGTTTCATGGCTAGCTCATGTATATGTTAATACATGTTCTCTTATTGTTCACATTCTAACATGAATTGTGGAAACAAATTTGATTTTTATAAATGACTAAGTACAAGACACAAACTAATTCTAAGAGCAGGAGATTGTCATGAACTTCAATATAGACCCAAATGAGTATTTAGTGAATAGAAGATGAAAAGGCATTAGTTTTAGTTTGCTGAAGTACATATTGAAATAACAAATTAATTAAAAATAGCCATGATTATTTTCATCTCATGAAAAAACTCAACTAAATAAGAAAACTACCATAAGCATATAGTGGTTCATACAGAACCACTAATTACAGAAGCCAATCTAGTCAAAAACTTTTTTTATTCTGATTAATTGAACACAGAATCCAAATCAGATTTTCAAGTGTACATAATTTCATTCCAAATTTTGCAATGATTGGAAATTTTTATTATCATACTAGTATCAAGTATATATTGAATCAAATATTTAGTTAGGGTGGAAAGTTAAAATTAATTAGCTAACAATACTGCAGATTAAAGTGTGTGAAGAATATTTTCAGCACTGTGGCAATATCAAAGAAGGATGAAGTCTGAAGGAGATGCATATGACCAAGGTAGGAGAGTGGATGAGGTTTGAATATGTAGTAGAAGCATTTCACGAACACATCTAGGCTTTCTTGTATCTAGTAAAATGCAATTAGAATCAGCATTAACCTGAGCATTTTATAATCTATGGTTCATTGATTCTACACCCAAATGTGATGTGGAGAGCTTTTAAAGAATAAGAAACCCCTAAAATAATTACAAGAATTCATTGGAATGAGGAACTTTGGATGATTGCTTCTAGTGTGCTGTTTATTTATAATAGAAATATACAATTATAGGCATTTATGGAGTACATTGCAATATTTCATGAAATATATTTGTACATTGAACAATGTTAACCTCATGAAAAGCATGAAACTTTGAAATTTATAATTTATTTGGAATACATCTTTTGAAATATACAGTATATTTTCATTATATATAAACAGTTTGCTATGCAATTGTCCACAAATAATGATTCCACATACTTACCATAAATAACTATTCATTTGTCAAACTTTCCACATTTCTAATTTCTTGTAGTCTTTGTATATTCTAGTAACTGCAATTCCATTCCTACCTTCTGTAAGATTTCCTTTCTTAAAATTCTTCTTATGTAGCAGAATGGATGATTGTGCATCTGTGGATGTCTTGTTTCAATCAGTGTAATATTCCTCGGTTTCATCCATATTGCTACATGAAAAGATTCCATTCTTTCTGTGGCTTAGTGGTATAACATTGCATAAATATGCTATTTTGTCATTATTCACCCATCCATCCATCCATCCATCCTTCAATCTGTACTTTGATGGATTCAGTATTTTTTTTCTTTTTTTACTAATGGAAACATTGGTACAGTGATCATGGTCGTACAAATATCTCTTTGAAACATTGATTTAAATTCCTTTGGGTATATAACATTAGTGGGATTACTAGATTGTACTATAGTTTTAATTATAATTTTTTGAATAATTCCTACATTATTTTCCTTATTGGGTGTAGTAATTTACACATATGCCATAAGTTTGTGTTTCCTCTTTCCCATAATCTATTTTAATAAGTTTAAAGTTTATTTTTATGTGTATCAGTGTTTTGCAGACATATATGTAAGTACCCCCTGTTAGTCAATGCCTATGGAAGCCAGAACAAGGTGTCGGACTCCCTAGAACAGGAGTTATGGTTAGTTCTTAGCTGTCATGTGGGTATGAACCCAGGTCCTCTGGAAGAGTAGCCAGTGCTCTGAAATGCTGAGTCATCTCTCCACCTCCAGATCATTTTCAATATTTATACATGAATTTTATCTTTTGTATTGTTGATAATTGCCATTCAAAGTTGGGTGAGGTGTTGGAGATGTAGCTTTTCTATAAAATGATTTCCTGACATGTTCAAGACACTGGGTTCAACCCTTAACACTTTCAAAACAAAGGCAACATGAAGAGATATAATATCATAGTTTTTATTTGCACTTCTCTGATGATTATTTGTGTACATGCTACATTTCTATATCTACAAAAACAGATCAAACATTTTATTGTAAGAAAGAATTCATTCTGAAAGGGCTAGATTTAAAATTTTCTCTGTGCAGGTTTTTAATGTCTTTGGTCGGGTTTATTCTGAGATTTTTTTTTTTTTTTTTAGTTTTTTTAGGCTCCTGTGAAATGGAGTGTTTCAGTTTACTTTGATTACTTGTACTGGTATATAGAAAGGCTACTGATTTTTTATGGATTAATTTTGTAACCTGCCACTTTACTGAATGTGTTAATCATTTCTAGGAGTTTTCTCATGGAATTTAATATATCATCTGCAAAATGGGATAATTTGACCTTTTCTTTTCCAATTATTACTTCTTTCATTTCCTGTTGTGGGTTCTCCTCAGGCCAGCTGTGAAGACCCTGACCTGGATCGGGTCCCCTGCCAATTGGGGGGAGGACAAAAGGCACAGAGTCACAACACAGAGAAACCCCGGGAGTTGGGTAGAAGCAAGAACTAGGCGAGGTGCTGCAGGTTCATTTAATGCAAGAGGGGGCAGGCCTTATATTTCCCTTTAGTCGGTGTATTGATTTCTGATTGGTTTGTGCCATGCAGTCTGTCAGCAGTTACTGGGCTGGAGAGCTGAGGGAGGCATGGGCTCCTTTTGGTGGGCTATTTGCAGACCAAGAAGTCTCTGGGCTCTGGGTCTGCACCATCTTTGGAGGCCTCCTGCTGCATTTCCATCCTTTTTCTTTAAAAATAACTGTCCAACGAGAGCCTGTAGGCAGCTCTGCCTCGGGATGACCCAAGGATCATGGACTGTGCCTGTCTTAGGTTGTCCTATTCAGGCAAGAACCTTACCCGTCATTGGAGCATGGACATACACATCCATGTCCTGGCTTAGGTTGATTCAGCCCAACAGGATCTTACCCATCATTGGCTAACAGACCTCCAAGGGGTATCATCCCGGGGGATCAGTCGAGGTGGGGAATTATCTGTAGGAGGCCTCATACATTTGTGCAAGCCAAGTCTGTCGGGCTGCATGGGGGGGTTGAAATCATCTTTGTGTATTGCTTTGAGGGCCTGATACACCAAAAGGGTGGGTTGAAATCATCTTTGTGTATTGCTCTGAGGGCCTGATACACCAAATGAATGAATTTTCTCTGACTGCGGGAACGAAGAACAAGGCATTTAAGAAGTAGAAAGAGAAGAATAATTATGCCTGTCAGGAGTAGGTAAGTGATGATTAAGACGGGTCAAAGAGTGCTTTTAGATTAGACCGGATTTTCTCTAAGAACCCTGAATTGATGTCCAGCGTGGAGGTGCGGGTATAATTTAGAGCAATAATTTGATTAGTTAGTAATATAAAGTAATTAAGAAACTTTTGATTTTTGTGGCCATGAATATAGTGCGCGAGTTGTAGGCGCGCTTCAGTAATAGCATGTACTTTATAGGGGTGTATAGGGGGTGAGACAAAGTGACCTAAAGTGAGGGTCGCAAGCTAGCAGAGCCATGTCTTTGGTAATTGCCAGCTCTTCTCTTAAGAGATCAATCTGCTGTTGTAACACATTAACTGCCTGGTGAAGATACTGATTAATAAGGGACTGGCTGTGAAGGATGGAGGAGGTCTTGGACACAGCCTCGTTGAGTGTCTCCACAGTAGTGGAGGATTGGGTGATAGGTACTGCAGCGGTGGCGGCCGACCCCAATGCAAGGATGATAGCGGAGATGAGAGCGGCAGTGATCCCAAAATCTCATTTTACACAGGGGGCTTGTGACAAGGCTGTCTGCTCTATGAGGGTGACAGCATGGAAGTGGGTTGCATTGGTGACTGGAACCCAAAGGGACCCTGGTTCACGCATGAAAAGGACTATGTGGGCTGGATGGTTCCAGCAGGCCGCCAGGACACAGGTGGTGTTGGTATTGGAGCAGTTGAGTTGTCCCTGAGGGTCAGAGGTAACATTGGCTAGCAATAAGGCAAACGAGGGCCACACACAAATGGTGGTAGGGGGCCAGGATGTCGTGTGATCAATGGATGTAAGGATTTTGTTTTCAGCACAAGTAGAGGGATTGGTGTTATTGTAAGCGCCATTGGAAAGCTGAAGGCCCTGCTGTGCCAGTAACAGCCTCATGTCCATGCAGGCATGCGGACCACAGAGATCCCAGTTACCAAGTGTGGATTTGCAGTTGGTATGGAAGATCATAATGCCACAGGGATAGGTGGGGACCAGTTGTCCCCAAGATCCTAGGGGGTTATTAGAGGGGGAGCAGCTGAAGCAGCAAAAGGGAGGGATGGCATGGTTGGGCTTAGGGTGGCATCTCTGCCATGGTATAGGGAGCATGAGGAAAAAGGGTGCAAGGAAGCGTATGCATGGGCAGTTGGGGAGCAGTGGGCATAGAATGGCAGGGCAAAATGGGGCGGAAGGGTGGCAGTCCCCTCCAACTCCCCTGTTATTATTGTCCCCAGTGAACCCAAGGAGGCACTGCCAGTATAATCTTGGATAGTCAGGTTGAACAGCCCAATGCATGAGGATGCGTTGTTGGTAGTGAAGCATAGAGAGTTATTTATGTACCATGAGCCATTGAGTGATTCCCAGGAAGTAACTAGGTCCATGGTGGGGAGGCCAAGCGTAGAATTAGTTGAATAGAGGGTGGGGTAGGCTGGGGAATGAAGCGATAAGGGTAAGAATATAGTGGGGAGGGGACCAAGGCCCAGAGATCATGGGCCGTGGAAGGGGCAGGGAAGAGCAAACCAATTATCCAGATAGCGGCAAGGTCTCTGGGTCCTGGGGGTCCTGTTGGTTGGTTGCTGGCCTCACACCTCTCGCTGGAACCCATACTGGCTTTTTTTCTGTCTGAGGAAACATACAAGCATAGCCTTGCCCTCTTGTTAACAAGGGGGCAGGCAGTTGCCATTGACACGTTACGGGGTCCTTCCATCTCACTAGTGGCAGGGGTGTAGCCCAGTATTTGTAGGCCGGGCTCAGCCCATTTTCATCGAAGGACAGGAAATTAATGCTGAATAGAGCTTCAATTAGAGACAGGTGAGGGTCCCTTTTAGACTCAGGGTAGAAAATTTTTGTAATGTTTCTTTGAAGGTCCTATTTGCCCGCTCCACAATGGCTTGTCCTTGTGGATTATAAGGGATGACAAGGGAGTGGGTAATTTTCCATGTTGACAGGAATGATTGGAATTGTAGAGAGGTATAAGCTGGCCCATTATCAGTTTTTAGGGTTCATGGCACTCCCATTACCAGCATTGCTGATTTGACTGCCTTAATGGCATGTGAGGCCTTTTCACTGGTTTGAACGATGGCAAAAAAAAGAAGGAGTAGGTGTCAACAATGACATGGACATACTTAAGATTACCAAAGGAGTTATAATGGGTGACATCCATTTGCCAGAGGGCACTGGGTAGGAGACCACTTGGGTTAACTCCATATCGATTGAGGGGGCCTAAGGGAGCAAGGGGTGGACATGTAACACAAGACCTGCTCAGATGTTTGCATTGAGAGATGCGTAGGTTGGGTAGAAGGTGGTGCAAACTGCAACAAGAAAGGTGAAATTGTTGGTGTAAGTCTCTGGCTTGTTCTAGTAGAGGAATCTCTACAGACATCATAAGTTTATCTACTTTGTCATTCCCCTTTGCCAAGATTCCGGGGAGGTTGGTGTGTGATCTTATGTGGGAGATGTGCCAGGGCCACTGTCTGTTATCTAAGATAATCTGGAGATCTCTCATCGTCCTAGTGATGGGATCCTTGTGCACTTTTACTTTAGCAAAGGGAAGACATCTGATGGCCTGGACTGCATACTGGCTGTAGGAGAATATATTGAGCAGCTCAGTCTGGCAACTTGGAAGATTTTAAACAAGGCCAGGAGCTCCCCCAACTGGACAGTGCCGGGATTGGCTTGTACGTAACAGGTGTCATCCTTTCCCATGCGCTGAATAACACCATAACGGGACTTACTGGCATCTGAGAAGGCTAGCGTAGCTAAAGATAGGGGGTTTTTGCAGGGGGAAGTGTGTGGCTGAGTGGTGATTACCAAACAGGCTAGGCTGGCCAGTTGCTTATCTGGGGGTGAGTGGTTATCCAGCTCCCCCGTGAACCCGGACATCATTAGTTGGAAAGCCAGAGCATCTGCCCATAATGTTCGGGAATGCTTAAGAGCCGGGATTGGCTTGTACATAACAGGTGTCATCCTTTCCCATGCGCTGAATAACACCATAATGGGACTTACTGGCATCTGAGAAGGCTAGCGTAGCTAAAGATAGGGAGTTTTTGCAGGGGGAAGTGTGTGGCTGAGTGGTGATTACCAAACAGGCTAGGCTGGCCAGTTGCTTATCTGAAGTGGTGATTTCCAACTCCCCCGTGAACCCGGACATCATTAGTTGGAAAGCCAGAGAGTCTGCCCATAATGTTCGGGAATGCTTAAGAGGAAAGGGCAGTATAATTTTCTCAGGTTCCTTTCTGAATATGCACCTGGCTGTTTGTTGGGCCTTAACTGCTAATTGAAGGCAATATCATACTTAGAGCTAAGCCTAGTTAGGTCCAAGGTAGCCAGGTGGACCCAACCAGGGGGTCTTGCTGCCATAGTACCCCCGAGATACCATTTTTAGTCCAGAAGATCAAGACCAGTAATGGTTCTGATGGGTCATGACATCAGAGTGGCACAGAACAGCGTATATGATCTATCTTATTAAGGAGACCCTTAGCTGACTGGGTGAGAGGAAGCCTTGAAGTTGGTGAATTATGACCTTCCAGCAGGGAGAACAAGGCCCAGAATTCCAAGTCAAGGACTGGTATAAATTGTTTGAGCCAGTTTACAGTCCCACAGAGTTCTTGGAACTCAGTCAAGGTATATACATTTTTTTGCAAGATGGAAATGTTAAGCGGTTTAATTACAGTAGCTATATGATAGCCAAGGAATGTGAAAGGTTGGATGTATTGTAACTTGTCTCATGCAATGTGGAGACCTAAACATTCTAAACCAGCAAGAAGACTGTGTATTGCAGCCTGTAAAGTATTGTGAGATTTGTGTGTCAGCAGTATGTCATCCATATAGTGGATGACAATTTGGGAATGTTGCATCATTTCAAGCTCCTAGTGATGTAAACCACAGTGAACTATATACGGAATACCTTAAATGCAGAGAATAGAATATAATTGACAGATTGTGGGACTATTTTTCATACCCTGTGGTAGTACCTTCCATTGGTATCTCTTGGCTGTTCTTTAAAAGTTGGACTCCCATACTGTGAAGGCAAAGTGAGGCCTATCTTGTTCTGCTAGGGGAATTTGGAAGAAACAATCTTGGATATCAAGTACTATGATATGCTTGGAAGGGGGGATAGCTGTAGGGTGTGGTAAGCCTGCTTGTAGCTAGCCCATCTTTTCCATCTGGGCATTTTCTGCTCTAAGATCTTGGAGGAGTCTGTATTTCCCTGATTTTGTTTTAATAACAAATATGTGGGTATTATGTTTATTGAAAGAGGTCTCATTGTGGCCAAGCCTCAATTGTTCACTTACCAAATTTTTGAGGGCAGATAATTTAGGTTCTATTATAGGCCACTGTTCCACCCAAATGGCATCATTAGAGAGCCAGGTGATGGGGACCGGCTCGGGGACCAAGATTGGAGTCGATCCCAGCAGGGCAATGGCCGTTAGGATTGGGGGTGTTGGGCAAGGTGTTGTCCTTTCCCTGATAGTCCCAAGTTATCGTGGATCATGACATCATCATAAAAGGCACGGTCATCCATGGTAAGGAGTGCACCCATGTCTGCTAGGATATCTCAGCCCCATAAGTTATGGGAAATATTTGCTACTATGGGGGTAACTGTGCCCTGGTTCCCATCCAAGTCCTTCCAATACACTGGACATATGACCAGCTTCATACCTTGTGTGCCGCCTACTCCTTTTATTGGTGGGCCTGGCCAGTATTTCCAATGAGGGAACTTAAGGAATTCAGTTTCTGATATAATGGTGACATCAGCCCCTGTGTCTACTAGGCCCTTTACGGCAGTTCCATCTAGGAACAAGGTCATTAGTGGGGAGTGGTTGAGGTTTGGCTGAGGGGTGCCCAGGGTGGAGTTTAAAGAAGCCGAGTCCAGTTGAGGCTGTGACCTACAGTCTTTAGCCCAATGGGACCCTCTTTTGCACTTCGGGCAGCAAATCTTGGGGAGGGCTATACCTCTTGGGCAGTGGCTACGAAAGTGGCCAAGCCCCCCATAGTTCCAGCAGCCTTCCCATGTGCCAAAGTAGGCAGGTTTTCCTTACTACAAGAGTCTCCAAGGAGGTGGTCAAAGCCTCAATAGGGCCCGCCCTATGGTCTAAGTCTCTAGTAGCGAGTACCCATTTGTGAATATTATCATTGTGGGCAGGCGCGATAGCATTGCAAGTAGGGATGTTAAGTCCCTCCCAAGTTAATTGTTTGATAAGCACCTCTTGGGTGGGTCCAGACTTCACCCTCCGCTCTACTGCCCTGGTGACACACGTAAGGAAGTCCGTGAAGGACTCCCCTGACTGTTGAATCAAATTACGGAAAAAGACTTGTGGGTCATGGGGGGAGCAACATTTAAGGGCCTTAAAGGCCAAGTCAAAAACTTGTTGAAAATAGGCATGGAGGCCAATAGTAGACTGGGAAATGGGGTCAGTATATTGTCCACATCCTATGAGCATGTCCAACGTAATGTTGAGGCCATATTGGAGATTTAGGTATGCCTGGTTTTCAGCCTGATTGTCATAGGCTGAGCGCCAGGTTAGACAGACTGAGGGTTCTAAGACTGCCTTTAGTAACCTATACCAATCATAGTGGGTTTGTAAATGTAAGGACCACTGGTGAATAACCTGTTTGAAATATGGGGAGTCAGGGCTGGATTGCTCAGCTGCCTTGCAGATAAGAGCAAGGTCAGCAAGTGGGGTGGGCAGCCGTGGATGCTGTGCCGCATCAGGGCCTACATTAACCGGAAATGCGGACAAAGGCCGGTGAGGCTTTAAGGAGGGCAGCCTAGGAGGGAGGGGCACGGTAGCAGGGGAAGGGGTAGGATGGTTATTGGAGGTGGAGAGAGTAACTTCTTCCATGGGTAATGGGGCAGGGGAATTTCTGGGCATGGTAGCTCTAGGAGAGTATCCTGACATATAGGCAAAGGAGCTCCTTCCTTATTAGAAGTGGGCACAGAGGCTATGTCCACCTCCAGGTCTGGGAGGTCCGGGGTCAAGGTAATAGCCAGATCTACACTAGATTGCTCCAAGCAGTGTTTGCTGTGGGCTGAGATGACTTTCTCAGGAGAGGAGGATTTAAGGCTATCAATGATGGCTA
>NW_008336257.1:626293-642509 GCF_000622305.1 Nannospalax galili | reverse complement strand
CCCAAAAGTGTTCGATATCTTTTGGTTTCACTTTCAACCCTCTGGTTTTAAGGAGCACCTTGAGTGCTGCCATTTGTGGTTCCCTGCATTGTGGTGGTAAATTGCCCATTGTGGGAGGGTCTCGTGAAGGGGAATTCACCACAAAAGTAGAAGATGAGGGTGATTACCAAGAGGGCACAAAGGAAGCAAAGAAGCACTGTGAGCCACTGGGATGTAAACCACCCCAACATGTAAAGATGTATCGGATCCAAATGTCTTGTGCTCAATGAGGGACTTCTGGAGGCCGTGACACCTCTAGCTGTATGCTCACATGGTGTTTCCAGGACAGGCAACAGGGTGACCTGAAGCCTGGGCTCTGAGTTCGAGGTGAATCAGCCCTTATGTGAATTCACCAAGATGAGCCGAGAGGGGGGGAGGTGCCAATGTGGGATTTGGGATCATGTTGCCAAATGTGCCTCCCTGATCTAACAAACTAGTCCAGCAATAAAGATGATAGACAGGGTGGAGGGGACAGAGGAGGGGGCTACTCACTTACCCTCGAGCAGCCAAAGAAACGGACAAATCCAGAAGCCTACTCACAGAACGAACCAAGGTTCTGGGTGTTGCCAACACCGGGGCAGGAGTCCCTGTTCAGGCGCCAGGTGTTGTGGGTTCTCCTCAGGCAAGCTGTGAAGACCCTGACCCTGCATTTATTGAGTGACACATCTATAATGTAACCTCTGCATCCAAGGTTCATGGAACATAGAACAGGGATAAAGAAGAGGACACTAAGGAATCTCTCACTTCTTGAGAATGAAGCTTCCTCATGCAACAGAGGGCCAGGAACACAAAAAGTCACAAATATACAAACTGTCGAGATCAAGAGTCTGCTGAATGATAGTCTTTGGACAGAATCACTTTATTAAACTTCACCCATCCAAGGCTCAGGGACCATCAACAAAGAGGAAGTAGAAAGATTGTAAGAGACAGGGAGGATGTACATGACCATGTGAAAAGAGAGTCCTACCAGCTCCTTGGAACCTGCTCATATGATTCTGTGGCAATGGTGTCAGCATACACAAGTCCCGTGCAAACTCAGGCAGACAATAACCCAGCATAGAATTGGAAAACAAACAGCAGACCTCAATCTTATCTGAAGGAATGTTGGAATGTTTCGTTCTTCCTAAACCAAAGAACTCTAGAGAGCCTGACTAGACTCAGTGGACAGACTTACACTGGGGAATGGCTGGGGACACTACAACCTAGTGGGCTTTAACAGGGATGACAGAGTATATGGATTCTAGTGGGGGGGGCCTATGGGAGGGTGCCAGATGGGATGGGGGGATAAAGATGATTAAGATTGTTTGAGATGTTCTGTATGAAATGCACAAAAATTTCAATTAAAAAATCTGTGCAAAGAAGGGGGTACTAGAGAAAACAGATGGAATGATTCAATATGTAAACAATACAATTTCCTGAATAAGGTTCCAACCACTCAGATACATTAGCAAGAATTGAAAAATAAGATTTTATTAATATAACTATAAATATAAAACAAGAAACTACTGTACTGTTTATTAGCAGTTTATGAGATAGTGAATTAACATATAAAGAACATAAAACTTAAAGAAGTCTCATTTGTCAGTTATTAACTTGAATTTTGAGAGAACAAAGTCCTATTACAAATGTCCTTTCCTGCATCTGTATCTTGTATAGTATTGTCTAAGTTTCTTCCAGAAGCTTTACCATTTCAAGTTTCACACTGAGGTGTGTGACCCATTTGTAGTTGATTATTTTGCTGAGTGATATGTGTCTAATTTTATTTTTTTCACATTGACATTCATTTCTCCTTACTTCATTTGTTGAAGAGGCTGCCTTTATTCCAGTGTATATTTTTGGCATCTTTGTCAAATATCAGGTGACTGAAATCGTGTGCTCTCATGTTTGTCAATTTTGTTCCATTGATCTGTATGTCTGTTTACATTCCAGAACTGGTTTCACTTCCATAACACTGTAATATGGCTTAAAATATGGCTTGGTAATCTCTCAAGCATTGTTGTTATTGCTGCAAATTTCTTTGACTATCAAGATATTTTGTGCTTCTACACACACACACACACACACACACACACACCACACACACACACACACACACACACACACACATACGCACACAATGGATTTTCCTTCCTTTTCTGTGATGAGCATTATGCTGATTTTAATTGGAATTACAGTGAATTTTTAAATTGCTTTGGGTAAGATGTTCATTTTCACAATTACTTCAAGCAATCTGTGAGTATCCTTATGGGTGCAGCAGGATGTTTACTGTTAAGAAGGTCCGGATACCGGCGCCATCTTGTAATGGCGGCGGAGGCTGTGGCTCTCCACATGTATGAGTATATTCCCTGTAGGTATGTAAGTGCACTGGTGTCATGCAATGTGACTAAGGTCAGAAGAGGGCATCAGATCCTTGGTACTAGAGTTACAGATGGTTGCTAATCACCATGTAGATATTGAGAACAGAAACTGGATCCTCTACAACAGCAGCCAGTGCTCTTTACTGCTGAAGTATCTCTTCAAAACCAGAGACTTGAGGTTTTAATGGTAGTATCTTTCATGGTTTTCATTAATTTTAGGATTGGATATTTTAATTTTTTAGGCTATTTTAAAAGGAAGTGTTCCTATGATCTCTTTCTTACCTTGATTGTTATTGGCATGTGAAAATTATATTGACTTTTGTAAGATAATTTTTTATTCTCCCACTCTGCTTTGGGTGTTTACCCTTTTGACTTTTCAGTTGGAAATTATGGGATGCCTTACATAAAATGTAATATCATCTTCACATAGAGATGAATAGACATCTTTTCCTATTTGTGTCCCTTTAATTTATTTATATTGTCTTATTGCTGTAACTAGATCCTTAAACAGTATATTAGAAAGGAATGGGAATAGTAGGCAACCCAACTCTTTCGCAATCCCAACTTTAGTTTGCTTCAAGTTTTCTCCATTTAGGGTAATGCTGGCTGTGGGTTTTCATATATAGTCTTTATTAGGTTGATGTGTGTTCATCCAGTCCTAGTCTCTCTTGATCTTTGATCATGAAGGCATATTGGATTTTGTCAAAAGCCATTTCTGGAACTTTTGAGAAGACCATGTGATTTTGTCTTTAAACACATTTATATGACTTATTACATTTATCAACTTAGATTTGATGAACTATTCCTGCATATCCAAGATAAAGCCAACTTGATGGTGTTGGGTGAACTTTTTGATATATACCTGTATTCAGTTTGCAAGTATTTTATTGAGAATTTTTCTTCTATGTTCATCATGGCTATTAACCTATAGTTTTCCTTTTCTTTTGTTTTTCAAATGAATTAAGGAAAATTTGATAATGAGACCTGATGAATAAAAAAGGTTCCACACAAGAAATGAAACAATCAACTGAGTAAAAAGGAAGTCCAGAGAATGGGAGGTAATCTTTGAAAGATAACATCCAATAGAGATTTAATATCTAAAATATACAAGAACACATAAATCAATCAAAATAAATGACCCAATTAAAAATGGGTTATTGGTTTGAACAGAGACCTCTCAAAAGATGCAATAAAAATGGTTAATAAATATCTAAAATAGTGTTCACAATCCCTAGCAATAAGGGAAATGTAAATTAAAATTCTGTTGATATTTCTTCTTACCATGATCAGAATGACTAATCTAATATCAAGAAACTAACAGAAAATAAATCGTGGCAAGAATGTGGGGAAAGGATAACATTTATTCACTGATGTTAGGATGACAATGTGGTCCAGTTACTAAGGATATCACATGGAGAATTTTCAAAATGCTAACAATATATTTCAAATGACTGAGCTGTAGCTATAACACTTCTTGGCAAATACCCAAAGGACTGTAGATCTTACTAAAGAGATATGTGCTCAGCCATCATCTTAACCACTGTTTTCACAATAGATAGGAAAGGAGGAAGACTGTAGGAACCAGCTCACCAGAATGCCTGGTAAAATAGTCTTCTAGACATGACAGGGATATGACACCTATGAATCTCAATTATATAGTTGCTTAAATGAGACCTGCATAATTATAACACCAGTCAAATGTTACAACAAAGAACTATAAGGATTGGCTCCTGGGAGACACAGAGTCATTTTTCCCCAGGGATAAGAACCCTGCTATTTTATTCAACTCCATACGGTTAGCTCTAAGCATATACCCATATGAGCAGTACTAAAAGGACTTGGTAGGTAGTAAATAGGTTTTAAATATTACACATGCATTATGTATATATATATACAGATATATACAGATATTTATGTATATGTAACCTACTGTGTATATAAATACATATGTAATGATTATACAAGAGTTTATAAATTTGAGAAAAAAGAAACTTTAAAGGCACGAAAGAATAAACGGTGTTTTAATCTAATCCTATAATGAGCCATTCTAAGCTGAGGAGATAGTTCAGCAAGTAATGTGCTTTATGAACAAGCATGAGAACCTGAGTTTCCATGCTCAGCAACATCATAAATGATAACACACCGTTGAACTGCATCCGGTAAACCCACCACTGGGAAAGGAAAGTGAATTGCTTGAATTCATTGCACAGGCAGCTTAGCAGAAACAGTGACGTACAGATTTAACCAGAGACCCTGACTCAAGCAAGTAAAATGAACAATTATTAAAGAAGACAAGTTAAGTCGACCCATTCAGTCATGCATACAAATGCATATGAACATGAAGAGGCAAATACATACAACACACCCCAAACGTAGGTGAGTAATAACTCATAACACTTTAAATGAATATGTACAAATGCTAGATAAATACTTAGCATCCTTTGCCATCAGCTAAGTATAAATCAACGTACACTGAGACTCCACTTCACCCCAATTAGGGGGTTTTAAAAATAAATAAATAAATATGTCTTCTCTCTTTAATTAAAGAAATCGAATGGCACAGAAGAACATATTCCGAGCTGTCAAGCATCGTTCAGTGAGCAAGAGGACACTGCCTGAGTTAACCTCACAAATACTCTACATTCACTAAAATGAAACAAATTATGAAAAATAGCTCACTGGAGTTCCGATAAGGACAAATCAACACAAAGCTTTCTGGTCAGCTCCAGTAAACAATCAAGTGTCCCTGGGTGGCCTAGGACCACTATGAAAAAGAGAATGGCAATGGAGACAGTTAACATTATCTCATCCTGCAGGAATGAAATCTGAAACATTACCTTATGCATTACTTTACATAATACTGATTTTGAAAGTATTTTACTAATGAAATGATACTAAATTACTTATTAAAACTACACAGGGGTTGGGCATGGCAGCACACATCTTTAATCACAGCACTTGGGAGGGAAAGGCAGGCAGATATATGTGAGTCAACCGGGTCTCCATAGGAGGTTCCAGGTCAGCCAGGGCTAGAATAACATTTCTGATGATTTAAAAAAAAAAAAAAAAGGATGTAACTGTAGATCATCATGTTAGTTTCAATATACCATTTCTATGGGTTCAAATATCATATATCACTTTCATTGTATCTAGACGGAAAAAAGATAACAAAAACATAAAGAGGGCACCAGGAGGGCTATGCAAGTGGAAGGAAAAGGAAATGTGGATGTAAAATAAGAAAGAATAGTAGGAAAATATTGACAATGTGTACTGTATACATTACTGGGAAATCATACTGAAAACCCTTACTTTGCAAAAGTGGAAAATACTAATTAAAAAACAGGTAAACTAAAATCTAATTTCAAAATAACCATTTTTGGTAAGCCTTGCATATACAAGTTTTGTAATGCTTAGGTGTATGGTATTAGTTTCTCAGGTTCAAAATAAAGAGGTGAATTGGCAAATATGATCTGTGTAAAATCCCTATTGTGAACACATGAAAAGGTCAAGATTTTATAAGCTATGACTTGATCTTATAAATCATAATTGTCAACAGAGGTGTCTCAGGTAACCCGTCTCAAAGGCAGAACGTATAAGACAAGAATAAAATCCTTCCCAGACATTATTTAAGAATAAGTCTTTCACATGAAAATTTTGTTAAGGGCCTGTGTTACAGATGTAACAAAAGAATATATAGACCTCAGATTTGGCAGAATACTGATATTTGAGGCATGGAATTTTGAATGTTTCTAGAGGCCATGTGCATATTCTTTTTTCTGGGTGGGACAGTTATAAATAATCTATGTTTCTTTATCCTTATCTTTAAAAATTATTAATTTTTGTGTATCTCACACACAACATCTTAATCATCTTCATAACCTCTTCCCCATCAGCACTCTTCCAAAGAACCCCCTCCTCCCCGAGTGGACTTCATGCATTCTGTTACTTGTGTTAAGGCCTAACAAGTTGTGTCTTATTACTTTTCTAATTCTTCTTCCAAGAAATCCCTGACACAAAATTCCTTAATATTATCCCTTCTTGGATCACAATGTTCTTAAACTACTAGGTGACTGCTGGAGGTTTGATCCTCTGAGATCTGGAGTTATTCATGTTGCAAGGCATTGAGAATTAGAAGTTGAAATTATCTTAGAAGTAGAGTATATGATATCATAATTTTGTACCCTGAATATATTCAAGATAATTTATTAGCAATTATAAAAAATCACAGCATTTTCCTGAGCTTTGTAATTTGCCAATTCATCACACAATTATAACTGTATATTTCTGTAGTTTTTCACAGTGGTACAAAATCTTGTGTAATACAGTTGACTTCATACTGATAATGTAGTCAACAGTGAGTTACCTTTATGAGAGTGAGTTCATAGATCATATCTCCTGGTGACATGGTATTACTAGTTCAGGTAAGTGTATAGAATGTTATTCACAAGTGAGGCAGTCATCCAATATGTTTCTCAGAAATTTATGTCTATGACTCAGTGACACAGCGCTACAGCCTTGGGGAAAAAAATCTGTAGTGACAAATCTTTAACTGTAATTATAATTACTGGACTTTAAACAGAACCAAAGTGCATACTTTTGACTGTCTGCATAATTTTACTTGCTTTTTGTATGTGAAAACTCCTATGTCCCACTACCCCCCAAAAGCATGATGGGCATGGTCCTAGCAAAGATGACAGGCAACATATTACAGATGCTCCAGTTATTTTGTAACCTTGTCTAGGTCATTCTAATACTTTACCTATTCTATTATACAATGTATTTGGTACAGAAAAAAAAAATGTATCATGAAAGGCAAATTTACTTGAGGCAGAATGGGAAATGAATATTTTTAAATTTCATCTCAGAGAGAAAATGGTGGTGCTCTTAGAAGACTAACTTCTAATAATTAAATCAAACAAAACAACAGTGGAATGTCTGTGAGCGTATGTGTATGCAATGAGGGCTGAACTTTTCCTTTTCCTGTAATACTCAGCAACCCATGTATGCTAAGCTTTGAATACATTTTTTAATGTTTTTAATTTCATAACTTATTATACCTGATTAAGTCAGCTAGACATTTATCTGTGATAGATGAGTAGTCTCAGAAAATGTCCTACAATCTGTGTTTCTTCATACTGTCCCAAACAGGAGGATAAATGAGAAATAATTTCCCACATAAGCTTCCTGACAGTCAGCATAGAAGGCTCATCATCACTCCTAGCCACATAAAGCAGATAGAATTAGTGTTACTGACTGCTCAGAGGGACAGAAATCAATGTTTAATGATGGCACATTATTTTCAAGAAAAATTGGAATGGTGCTTTGTGCTATTACTAAAATATGAAAGAGGAATGGATATGGAAGTATATGCTGTTATTAAAATAAATTTTCAGTGATGTTCTCTGACATGATTATAGATATACAGCTGTCATTTCTTAGATATTAGTTTCTGAATTTATTAAAGATAATGTTTGTTTTCCAATTATAACCTCTAGTTCATGGATATATTTTTTAATTGAATTTCTTCATTTTGTAACAGATCACATTTTCCTATATTTTGTATTCACAGTTCTTTTGTACTTTCCTTTTCTTTAGGTTTCATACATTTCAGATTTTTCTGATTCTGTATTTTGTATGGACACATATTTATTATACATAGTGATAGGTTTCATAAAGTCAGTTAAATACATCATGTATTTTGACAGCATTAATTCGTTACTTTATCTTTTCTTCCAATTCTACCCCTGGTAGTTTCATTCCTTTCCCATATGTAGATATGAAAGTGTATGTATATGCATAGGTAGATGATAGATACGTAGATAGATGATAGGTAGATAGATAGATAGATAGATAGATAGATAGATAGATAGATAGATAAACTTTCCAAATCTGTCTTATGTTATTTATTAGAGTGACTGCATTTTCATCCTTTACACTTTGATTTTTTTTTTTCTAGTATGGAACTAGCAATTTTTGCTGGACTGAAATGTCAGTTACTTTATCCCCTGCATTTGACTCTTTGTAATCCCAGAAGATGTGACTAGCTAGTAATCTTGATCCTTTGCAAAGACAAATGTGGCATTAAACAGAATCTTAGAAGGACAATAATTGCATCTTTTGGAGTTTTACTCCAAACTGTTCCTTTTTCATAGCATCTTAATATTCATTTTCTTGTTGCTTCTTTTACTACCTAATTTGACATTACACTCTTCAGGCTAGTAAGACTCTGATAGTCTGTATTCATATATCATATACTATTCCTTCTAATATCCTCTGAGTAAATATTGGACACATGTACTTTTTTCAGTGTATTCATCTTATTGAATTTTTGTGCAGTTCATACAATAGATCTCATTCATATTTAGACCCCTCCTCTATCTCTATCCCACAAGGCCTGCCCACAGATTCATACTCAGGAGTCCCTCTGTGTGGGCTCATCCACTGGAGCCAGATCAACCTACCTAATGTCACTCCCTTATAAAAAAGATCAACTGTCCCTCACCCAGCAGTATTCAGCTGCCAATAGTTCCTCAGCTAAGGTTGACGCCTCCTGTTCATTTCTCAAACTCTATGCTTGTTTTTGTAAGTAGAATTTACATGTGTCTTGTGAATGCCTTCACAATTGCTATAAGTTCATATGAATAAGTTTGCAGGAGCCAGGGGAGCTCTGTTACCTTAGGATCTTGCACCACCCATTTTCTGAAATGGTCCCTGAGTCATGTACATGTGAGGTTTGATATATAAGTCCTATTCAGGGGCTCACACTTTTCAGTCTCTAATTCTCTACATTTTGGCCAGTTGTGGCCCCCTGTTGCATGAGGAAACTTCGCTGGTAAGAGTTGAGAGATGTAATAGTGTTCTCTATATTCCCCTGTTCCACTATGTTCGCCTTAGGAATAGAGATTCAATTTTAAATGTGCCCCCTAGGGCTAGGCATCTCACAGTCATTTATTATCTCTGTGTGACAAGTTGTAGATTCTAATGTCTATATATTTGCTGATAAATATAGGTTGTCTCACAACACATCTGTTCATGGTTAACCCTGTTTAAGTGTTTGCTTAAAAAAATGGTGTAATGCTGGGTCTTTGTCTGAGTGAGTCAGCATAGGTCTTGTGTGTGCTGTGGGGAGCTCTGTTACCTTAGGATCTTGCACCACCCATTTTCTGAAATGGTCCCTGAGTCATGTACATGTGAGGTTTGATATATAAGTCCTATTCAGGGGCTCACACTTTTCAGTCTCTAATTCTCTACATTTTGGCCAGTTGTGGCCCGCTGTTGCATGAGGAAACTTCGCTGGTAAGAGTTGAGAGATGTAATAGTGTTCTCTATATTCCCCTGTTCCACTATGTTCGCCTTAGGAATAGAGATTCAATTTTAAATGTGCCCCCTAGGGCTAGGCATCTCACAGTCATTTATTATCTCTGTGTGACAAGTTGTAGATTCTACAGTAGTCTCCATCTGTTACAAAAAGAAGTTTCTTTGATGAGTGGTGACTGGTTTACTAATCTAAAAATGCGAGGAAACATATTTAGCATAGAATAAGAAACTACATTTGCCTCAGAATGTGACAAACATAGATTATTCTCTAGGAGCTATGGGTCTCCAGCTATGTGCATTTGCCTATATTTACAGTGTCACACATGTGTTCCTTTCCACTGAGCAGGCTTTAAGTCCAATTAGATAGCTGGTAATCACCCCCACAATAAAGTGCCAGTACTGTAACAGTAGTTTGCTGTGGAGATATGTAAATTTTTTCCCGTAGAACTTCCTATTTTCAACAGTTAAATTTATTTATTTCATAGTGACTTTTCATTGTTCTTTCATGACTTCAAATATATTTTTATTTTTAAGACAGTTCGAGCATGAGCCTTAATTTCCTTTGAAGTCATGATTTTCTTGTATCAGTCTCTTGGGTGTTTGAGCTGCTCCATTGGGCTTAAATTTCTATTTTAGTATTTTGAAAGGTGTTATTAGTGCTTATTACAGAAGGACTAATTAAATAAATATCGTTCTTTCATTGTAAGAAAAAATACTAGTAAGTTTGAGACTTATTTTATAGCTACATAAATACATGATATGTGTGTTTGAAATTTGCCTCCCATAGAATGCAAATGTACATCTACAAAGAACATTATACAAAAATATGTGCACAGTGTCACAAACAGAATCTGATACTTTTTTCTTTTAAGAGACGTGATGATAAAACTCACTTTTTAAAACTGAATTGTTTGAATTTTTATTGAATTTTTTGTGTATTTCATATAGAACAATCTTAATCATCTTTATACCCCCATCCTCACTGGCACCCTCCCATAGGCACCTCCCCCCCTGGAGCACATATACTCAGTCAACCCTGTGAAGGCCCACTTGGTTGTCAGTGTCTCCAACCATTACTGAGTGTAATTCTGTCCACTAAGTCTAATCAGTCTATCTAGAATCCTTTGTTTTAGGAAGATCAGATCTTATTCATCTAGTAGCTATAGATTGCCAACATTCCTTCAGATAAGATTGAGGTCTGCTGTTCATTTTCCCAGCTGGGTTATTGTCTGCCTGAGTTTGCATGGGACTTGTGTACGCTGACACCATTGCCATAGAATCGTATGAGCAGGTTCCCATGAACTTGTAGGACTCTGTTTCCCTATGGTCATGCACCTCCTCCCTGGCTCTTACAATCTTTCTGACCCCTCTTCTGTGATTGTCCCTGAGCCTTGGATGGGAGAAGTTTAATAAAGGGATCCTGTCCAAGGACCAGCTTTCAGCAGATTCTTGTTTCTACACTTTAGGTATTTGTGAACTTTTGTTTTTATGGCCTTTTGGAAAAAAAAAAAAAAGAGGCTGAAAATGTACACTGCACCATAAGATAATCTTTTTTGAATTAAAAGAATTAAGTTCAAACATTGATAATTTCACTTTTTGGTTATATCACCTGATACTATTCACTGAACTCATGAGTTCATGTTTTAGCTATTTAAATGAAGATAATAAATATCTGTCACACTTGACACATCAGCTATTACAAAGGTCAAGTCACATAGGTGAAAGAAAAGGACTATACAAATGTAGCAATCAATTAAAGAAAATTTATGACAATTCAACTTTTGGCAGAACTCCCAAATTTATACATGACAACTATTGTAAGCTTCTAAAGTCAGTCATGACACCACTATGTCTGAACTGCCATAAAGTGAGGGAAAACAGCTTCTCTGACTATCATCCATGTCATAAAGAGCCTATAAGTGTATGCTCATGAATGATACAGAAAAATTTCTACACTGGACAAAGCTTATTGTGCTGTCTGAAACAATGGTGTGTATCTATGGAGGATAACCAGTTTTCAAAATATGGATTCAGACTTCACGGAGACATGTGAAATCTTCTGCCTCTAGGGCTTGCAAACTATTTAAGTAAAAATGGAAATGAACAGATTAATACAAAGAGTTACATCTCATCCCTGAGACAACTTTATCCAAACACTATGGAAAGAACATTCTGAATAGCAAATATTAACTGATAAAATATTCACTGATAGCTGTACCCACAATGAAAACTCAATAATGAAGCATCAAATATTTTTTTCTCAATCGTAACCCCTATGTACTACATTTTTTTTTTGTGAATTATGAGTCTCTAAAGACTTAAATGTGATTACAAGATTTGGTCCTATATCATCATTATGTAAACAATAGCTCAAAGCAACTTCTACCTTTGCCTTCTTACTCTTGTAGCTTTCCCAATTCCCCAGCAAGACTGAAACACAATCCCAGCAGTTTGAGTGCTGATGAGACTCCCATACTCACCCTTTAGTTCTACTACTGGAAAAGTTAGGGAATGGCCCTCTGACTCTAACTTCCTTCTACCTTCTAGGCAAACTCTAAACTTATTCATCTTTATGTCACCTGAAAATTTCAGAACTTCTCTCCATCTTCTAGACTCCAGAATTTTCAAATAAGAATCAATACCTTCATGCTTTCACTTGATTATGACACTAGTATAATGGCATCCTCAACTAATTTATTTTTCTCAACTCAACCCTAAAATCTGGTTTTACAGAATGCCATGCCACATTTCTACTTAGAACAAAAGTTTTCCCCGTTTTCCTTGTTGTAGGTTTTTCTGTCCTGGAATTATACTCACTATCATCTTGATTTGAATTTTATATTTGTTAACTTCTTCCACTGTTCTATTCTTGTCCCTTTAATGTCTACCTTCAGAGTAACAATAGAGACACTTTAAAATTAAAATCTAAATGAAATAATTTCAATTTTCTGTAATTTATTTTGGGGCAAAAGACCTTGCAACAAAATTATAATGGTGTAACTATTTTCAAGGCTAGCTTCAATACATAAAATGTTGATTTTCAGTCAATTGGATGATATTTTGCTCTTACATCCCTCTTTCCTCAACATTAACTTAAATTTTTTTCTACCTTATTCCTACTTGTTGATGATTTGGTTCTTTACCTGCTCAGGTTCCTTCATCAGTACATTGGAATTTTTCTCAAATATGTTTGTTAAGTGGAAAAGATTGTTAAGCTTGGCTGAACAACATGGAAAATTAAATTTAAAAATATAGATGAAAATCATATTGTAGACAAAACATTACAATACCTTTAAAATATTTAAGATAATTTTGTTGTTTAGTAAAATCGTGGTTGTAAACATTTTCAAAGGTATGGTCCTGTCTAATAAAAACTGAAATTTTCAGCATTCTTCTTTAAAGAAGTATAACCCTAGACAACTTTACTTACTATGTATTTATCTCGTTTTATATTAATGGTTACTAAATATTATATTCTAAAGGGGCATGTGTAAAAAAAGAGAGTGGTTTATTTCTGTTGAATATTCCACATGGCACTTTAGAATAGAGTATTTAGTCATTGTTAATATTAAGGGTTTAAATGAAGCATTAATAATGTTGCATTTGAAACTTGAGATAAAAATAAAAAGTAGATACTGCTTTTTAAAAATTAAGCAGTTTGAGATATATTTGAAAAGCTAATATATGTCTATATATTTGCTGATAAATATAGGTTGTCTCACAACACATCTGTTCACGGTTAACCCTGTTTAAGTGTTTGCTTAAAAAAATGGTGTAATGTTGGGTCTTTGTCTGAGTGAGTCAGCATGGGTCTTGTGTGTGCTGTCTAACCCTAGCCAAGGAACTATTGGCAAATGATTACTGTGGGGTGAGGGAGAGTAGATCTTTAAAGGAGTGACTCTAGATAGGCTTCCTAGACTCCAGTGAATGAACTTTCCCAGAAGGATACCTGGATATAAATGCTTGATCAGATAGGAATTAATATACGACAGAAAATTTGACATCTGATGGAGGACACGAGACATGGGGGATAGGGAGAGAGACTAAATTTGATTAAGAAGTATTATATGTGACTTGAGAGTTTTAGTTGTCAACTTGACACTTCTGGGTAGAGGGGTCCTCAATTTGGGAATTTCCTCCATTGCACTGACCTGTGACAATGTCTGGGCGTTTTGATTGTTGCATGATGTTGAAGGACCCAGCCCATTGTAATTGATTCCACCCCTTGGCAGGTGGTCATGTATTGTATAAGAAAGTAGAATGAGCATGGGCTGATGGAGCAAGCCAGTAAGCAGCTCTCCTTTATGGTCTGTGGTCCAAGTTTCTACCCCAAGTTCCTTCCTTGGGCTCCCTCAATGATGTACTTTGACCCAGGAGATTCAAGATAAAATAAACCCTTTCTTCCCAAGTTAGTTTTGATCAGAGTGTTGACACAGCAATTGAAAGCAAACTAGAGCATAAATTGGTACCAGACAGTAAGATATTGCTGTGACAGATCTAACCAAGTTGTTTTTAGGAGGATTGTGGAAGTGTTTGGAACTTTGGGCTGGAATAGCCATTGAGTGCTTAAAGTATAGTGAGCTGTTGTTGTTGAGGTTGAAACAGTTCTGCTGAAAGAGATGCAGATGATGGAGGCCTGACTAGTGAATCTTCAAAGGGAAGTAAAAACTATTCTGGCTTTTGGATATTTTGAACTGAGAATCTGTGCTTTCTCTTCAGCTGGGACTGAAGAACCAACTGTGATTAATAAGAGACCAGAATCACGGAAGTGAAACATTTGCTGTGAAAATTGATCTTGGTTGGCTGGTGCTGAAAAATCAGCTGCAAGTAACAAGAACCGAGCATCATTGTGGCAAAATTTTCTTTGAATTAAATTCTTGAGGTTAGCACACAGACGGCGTGGTACAGAGGAGGTCTGAGCCTCCATCTCAAGCTGTAAGTGGGACTTGTTAATGTCTAAGAGTCTCCTCCATGGTTCTGCTGTTGAAAGCTTGAAGGGGGTCACAGAGAGAAGCTGATGCTTGGTACACAGAGAGATGCTTGGTACAATGAGATGCCAGAAAAGTCCATTGGTGAAGATACAGCCTCAGTTTCTGTGGAATCCCAATTTTGGGGAGGTACAGCATCATGGGACCACCGCCAAGGTCAGTTGCAGGTATGGAATGGGCCCTGCATGGATCTGGTAGATGAGCTGTGTGCTGTGGATGGCAGAACCAGAAAAATAGGACTATTGAAACCCTTTGGAGTTCAGAAGATCATGAGTGCATCCCAGATGTCCAGCCTTGAGCTACTTTGATGGACTTTGGATTTACTTAAATGTGTTGGATTCTTCACTTTTGAAATACTACAGTACTTTCCTTGCTTTGGATTTTACATTAACCCACAGTTAAAAGGCTTTTAAAAAGAGACTTTGAATTTTTAAAGTGTTTGAGTTTTTTTAAGGACTGTGGGGGTTTAAAATTTTAGTATTTTATTTTGTGGTATTAATATTAACACAATATCTTGAGGATAAGAAATGGAAAGCTTACAATTTTTTTGTCTTTTTGAAGCAGGGTCTCCCTGTAGCCCCATCTGTCCTGGAACTCACTATGTAGACCAGGCTGGCCTTGAACTCACAGAGATCTGCCTGCCTCTGCCTCCCACGTGCTGGGACTACAGGCGTGTGCCACTACACCCAGCTGAAAGCTTATGATTTAATAGTGATGTATTATTGTATCAAGTTGACAAGGGGTCAATTGTGCTAGATAGCTTAAGTTGTCAACTTGACACATTTGGGTAGAGGGACCCTCAATTTGGTGGTTTCCTCCATTGCACTGACCTGTGTCCATGTCTATGGGGCATTTTGTTAATTGTTGAGTGATGTGGAAGGACCCAACCCACTATAGGTGATGCTAGTGCTGGGTACATGGTCCTGTATTTTATAAGAAAGCATGATAAACATGGATTGAGGGGGCAAACCAGTAAGAATTTACTACTTTGGGGACTGGAGAGATGGTTGAGCAGTTAAGAGCACTATCTGCTCTTGCAGAGGACCCAGTTCGATTCCCTGCACCCATATGGCAGCCAACAACCTCACATAACTTAAATTCCAGGGGATTCAATGTCTTCTGTCCTCTGTGAGCATTGCATGACACCGATGTACTTACATACTCTCTTTCATGGTCTGTGGTCTAGGATCTTGCCCTGAGTTCCTACCTTGGGCTTCCTCAATGATGAACTGTGACCCAGGAGATGTAATCTAAAATAAACCCTTTCCTCCCCAAGCTGGTTTTGGTCAGAGTGTATGTGACAGCAATTTAAAGCAAACTAAAACAATATGAAATGGGGGGGGTCAATTTAAAATAATCGGAGGGGAAAAAAACTGTAATAAAGCCTGGCATGGTGGCAAAAATCATTCATTCCAGCACTCAGGAGGCAGAGGAAGGAGGATCTCTATAAAACCAAGGCCAACCTGGGCTACATAGCAAGTTCCAGGCCAGCTTGTGCTACAGGGAGGCACTGTC
>NW_008336257.1:619415-626274 GCF_000622305.1 Nannospalax galili | reverse complement strand
ACACACACACACACACACACACACACACACACATGCATATACACACATGCATACACATGCACACACACACAAAGCAAAAAAAATCATATATTTATGCAGAGGTAGTAAATTCTTTTAAATTTTTTTTTTATGTGTAAGAGAATATGCCTGCATGTATGTAAGTACACCGGTGTCATGAAATGCCTACAGAGGACAGAAGAAGGCATTGAATCCCCTGGAATTGAAGTTACGCAAGGTTGTTGGCTGCCATGTGGGTGCAGGGAATTGAACTTGGTCCTGTGCAAGAGAAGCCAGTGCTCTTAACTGTTTAACCATCTCTCTAGTCCCCAAAGTAGTAAATTCTTTAGGATATTTTTTATAGTTTCCAAAGTCACTTTCTTTCCACTAATGTACCCTCTTTTTCTTTGTCCAATTTTTATTTGTCCTCACAATGTTGTTCCACAATCTTATGATAATGTTGCAAAAGAATATTAATGGGTGACTTCACAGCTCAGGTTCTCATCTGCTGCCACATTCACCTTTCTCTTCAATGATGATGTCTATTCCTCCATCTAACACTTGTCTAAGAAGTGATGGATCAAATTCCTCCATCTAACAATTTTCTAAGAAGTGATGGACCAAATTATGGCTTAACTGCTATGTGTACAAAGGAATTGAAGGAAATTTTCTTAGGACACTTTACAATTAGAGAGTTTTCTCTTTATAATTGAGCATTTTAAGTACATCAAGTGGATAGTAACAAGCAGACAATAATACAACTATTTTTATATATGATCATGACTTCCATATATGCATGAATGTGTCATTATGCATCAACAAACCACTGGTATAATAAAGAAGGCCATATGGAAGTTTGCTAAGAGACATTTAAGAATTATTCTTCATTTATCTGATGAGATGAGAAAGTCCAAATTTAGGACATTTTGAGTGTTTTTATTTCTATGTGTTTCTGTTTGTGTGTGTGTGTGTAACTTATTTAGCAAAGATTATAGTAAGTATTTCATTTTATATATGAAGAAGAAAAATGATAGAAACATGACTCCCAAAATGCTTGGTGAATCTTATATTCTTATAAAGGATCATCACAATCTATGATTTTCCAAAGGAACATGATCATTATGCAATAAGTTCTCTACTCGCCATAAGGGTAAATTTATTGCACATTTGCTGTGTGGGGTCAGGAGATGGCTGTCCCTTCCATTCAAGTGGAGGAAGGGAAGACTTCAAAGGCACTGTGGTTCATAGCAACAGAACGGGATCTTTTACCTAATGAAATCTCCATTTAGGTATTTAGGAGGCAATATTAGAATATATTCAACTTTAATATATTTTTAAAAGGCTGTAAAAATGAGTTAAAGTTTCTCTTTGCCATTGGTTATTTGTAGAATTTTTTCACCAACAGTTAGGATACTACAGATCGTAGAGATGTAAGTTCAGCCAAGTTTTTTTTTTTTTCAACACAATGTATGTACAGTAGGGAATTTCCAGCATCCTGAGTAATATTCACAATTTGCTTTCCTTCCAATTTTCTATGGCAGGTGTATCCTGCCTTGGTTATTTTGTTTGGCAGGGAATTATGTTGTTATAAATTTTCCACAGATGTCTCTAATCAAAAGCAAATGCTTTGTGTAGTCAGTGTTCATGCTAGCTAAGCTGATTTGGACATAGGGAGATAAAAAATTTTGTGTTTTCAAAATTTTTATTAATATTTATCTGAATTTTTTTCTTTTAACTCTTATGTGAACAATCTAAGAAAATCATTTATACTCACATTACAGTCAGTTGAGAAAATTAGGCTAAATTAAAATTTTATTCATAGACACTTTGTGTCCATATATTTCTTTATAAATTTAGTATATCTAAAAATATTTTACTCACACACATATTTAGTAACTTTTATTTAATCTGAAATAATCACACTAAGAAAAGCACACTTTTAGGTTTTCTGTCTACACCAAAGAAAGCACAAGAAAATGGGTTACTACCAGGAAAAATGCAGAGATGAAATGATAGAATATTTAAATATTAGTTCAAAGACTTTTCTTTACTGTTAAATTAACAGCTCACCATTATCTGATGATTCAAGCACGAATATAATCCTGCACAAACGCAGTCATAAACTGAATTGGAATGGGCATTACTCAGCATTTCATTTAGTGTGATGTTTATATCACTAATTCCAATACACTCAAATTTCATGTGCTGAATGACATGATGTCAGATAGTTCTTCAAGATATATTAGTTGGCCTCTTTCTGTTGCCTACTGACCTCATTCTGTTTTGAATTCCACATACCCAACACTCTTTAAAATTGATAATCTACAGCTCTTCTGTACTTTATGACTTCTGGAACTCAAGCTAAACTTGAATGGAAATTAATGCCAATAACACCAATATCTGGTATATGCATTTATAAAACTCTACATATGTACATGACTTCACACAAAATTATATATATATGCATATATGAAATTTCAATGTACACATGTAAAATAATAGCATGCATAATGCATATAGGTTTTTGCAGGGAATATATGCTTTTTAAGGTTGTTAATCAAAGTTATCTAGAACTCTCAGATATAATATTCAAAGTATACACACAAGCAATAATAACACATAGCAAAATGATCTGAATAAAAAAATCATATTAGTCTGTTTTCATTCTATCATAACAATCATTAATAAGCATATGTGGACAGATATTATATAGTATACATTAAAAACACATACACATATTATTTGAGTACAGAAAATTAATGATAACATCATCTGTTTTCCAGGAAAAAAAAATATATTTTGTATACCTTGTCATCATTAAATAGAAGGATCTACATTTTAAGTAAAATGTACTCAAAATAAATTAAGTTGGTAAGAAGTTTTCAAAATAGAAAAATATTCCCATAATCAATTTCTATATCCACCTTTTCATGTTGGAGTAACACTCTTCCCTAAGACAGATTTGATTCCAGAAATATTACAAACTTTTTATATTTTCTTCTCTGACAGTACAATTTTTGGATGATACACATTTGGCTAAATACAGAATGAACAGGTAGAGCCCAGTAAATCCTAAAGTACACACATTTTGCTGCCAATATCATCCTATGCTTAGCATATTAATTGCAGGATAGTGGCAAAGAAATAAAATGGTTCAGTTTGGCAAAAATCATGAAAAATGAAATATTTTATGTTATTTCCAAATCTCTTTGATTTATTGTTTTCATTTCATTGTAGTTTGAATTTCTTTTTTCAGTATGTATTTTTATTGAAATTTTGTTGATTTCATGCATCTTATTCATATTTAGCTTCCTACCCACATCTGCACCCCCCCATAGTGAACCACAGGATTTCATACATTCTATCATATTTGCTAAGGTCTACTGAGCTGTTTCATCCACAGATGTCCCGCAGTATGATTTCATCCACTGGAGCCTGTTCGGCCTATCTAGCCTCACTCCTTAAAGATTGACGATACCTGACCCGGTAGTTATCAGCAGCCAGTTGTTCTTCAGCTAAGGGTGGGGTATATTAACCATTTCTTAACCAAATTGCTAAGGAAAATATGTTTACATTAATTTTTATTTGGTTTTGAGCTTCAAATATATTGGGAGACCATTGGTTTTTAGAAGTTTAATGTTAGATATAAATTCTCTCACATATTTACTCGTGTTCATATTTTTTCATGTGAAGTACCAAGTCTTAACTTTGAATATAGTATAAAATACATATGTATATGTGAGTGCATGTATATATTTTTGAGTCGAGGTCTCATGTATCTATTTCAAGGAAACACTAAATTGATTATACCAATGATGAGCATGAAATTCTGGTCATCCGCCTCCTTAATAGGAGAATTTCTGGTATGAGCTGCTAGGGTCAGGTTATTTACCTCTGGAGATGGAATGCAGGACTTCAGATATGTTAGGCAAGTAGTCAACATTCTAAGCTGCATTTCCAGTGCTAGATAGATATAGCTAGACAAACATCATTTAAATTTAGGTATTTTTTCATATTTTTCATTTGGCTAATTTCTTAAACGGCTTGGAGAAACTTTTTAAATGTGTGTTCATACAGTTTTTACCTATTCCAAACTTTCCCACATACTTTAAAAAAACAAGTTGTGTTGATACGCCAACACTGACTCTTACAATCATTCCATACCCTCTTCAGCAAAGGTCCCTGAGCCATGGGTGAGTGAAGTTTAATATAGGAGTCCTATCCAGGGACAGCAGTGAACACATATGACAGACTGAATAGGAGATCACATATATGACAGAATGCATGAAATCCAGCGTGGGCTTATGGGGGAGCATGGATGGGTGAGGGGAGTCTAAATTTATTAATATCTATTATATGAAATGCACAAAAATAATAAAAATATATCAATATATATTAAACAGTATTCAGTGTATGCCTCTTCCTGTTGGAATGTTCTTTGCTCACCTCACAATATCCAAAATTAAATAAAGAGAAAGCAACAACTATTCTAAAATATAGTCTAGGGTCTAATGTGGGGAAGGAAGAAATCATTTAGTAGTAGGATAAATAGCACTTTTCATGAAAATAAAATACTGTTTCTTAAATGTACAGAGTGAATTTACAATAGGCAACGTGAGCTTACAGGAAGAATCTTGTCTTAGAGACTTCCACAGGACAGCTTCAAAAGTAACTAAAACTATTTCTCATCCCCAATGACACAGGCAGAATCAGAGATTTAAAATATTAATGATTCGAGTTAAGCGTACTAAAATCCTCTAGAACTAGGATCTGAAACACAACTAGAAATACTCAAAAATTCTGGTAAAGTGTAACATTCTTCAAGACAGACATTATGTCATAGATTATAGGTTTTGTTTAATTAAATATTGGGAGAAAGTCATAATTCTTTTATCACCATTGGGCAATGGTATGAATTTATTTGATTTGCCTTCCATGAGGCAGGTTACCTGATGAATCATGGTATAAGATGTGAAATTTTACTTGGCTTTAAGTAAGAATTTTTTGTTGCATAATTGTCTCTTGTTCATTAAAGTGTAAATGTAAAAGATATTATAGTGGTATCAATGAACATGCCACTATATTTATATGTCAGTATGCATTCTTAGAAAAGATCACTCATCTTATACTCAAGAATATAACACCGAATTTGAGACAAATAAAGTTTCAGATGAATAAATTCAAATATTGAAAAACAAGGCAACTACTCATACTCATACGGATTTACACGTATCTTATGTGTAGAGAGCTATGCTTTGATTTTTCCAAACTTCTTATTATAAGCCAACTTGACTGTGATTCTCTATTATTGAGAATAAGAAAAAATCTTGAAAAATCTAAATTAAAAGTTAATGGACAAAGCAAAAAAATGAGTAAAATTAATTTAATAAACAATTTCTAAATTTAGTTCAAAATTAATATCAACTTGCAATTTCTTAGGATGTATGTAAGATTCCCTAAAGACACAATTTATGCCCACAGTAGTATCTTTAGAGAAAAACAAAAGACTGGAAAAAACAATAAAGTGCCTACTAATATTAGACACAATGAGTAATGGACGGTTTATTATAAAAGAGAAAGGTAGATGTGTATACAACTCTGAAGGACTGAGGAAAGGTTGTTGATATTTATATTTATATGAATGTCTATAAGTAATGTTACTTTCTCATGTCAAACAAATATAGGAAACATTTGGTAGAAGTTGGTATTTGTGTTTTTTAAGAAATGCTTGTGTCAAATAACTCTATACTGTAATATGAAAATAGAGGTATGCCATTTACTATGTCAAACACTTACCGTGATCTTATAGTACACTATTTTAAAGAAGGTAATCAAAAAATATGGAAGGAATGGGAGGGCCTGTCCATATTAAATCACCGAAGCATCACAGGTACATTTGTTGCACAAAATGCCTATTTGTTGCACAAAATGCCTAATTGTATAGATTGTTGCTTTGACCTTCAAATGCTGTTCTGATTAATCTTATAAAGAAGATTAAAAACCATTCAGTATAAATGAATCTTTAAACATTTGACATGGATTACTGATGTTAATTTCAAAAATAATAAATTTAAGGAAAAAATTGCTCTGAAGTAGATTCAGTTTTTTGAGTCAGTAAATGTTGAATAATATTACTAAGTTTAAATAGTACATTTTAGAACCTAGAAAGAAAACAAAAAGAGAAAGAAAGGAGGTAAGAAAGAAAGAAGTATAAATGAATCTTTAAACATTTGACATGGATTACTGATGTTAATTTCAAAAATAATAAATTTAAGGAAAAAATTGCTCTGAAGTAGATTCAGTTTTTTGAGTCAGTAAATGTTGAATAATATTACTAAGTTTAAATAGTACATTTTAGAACCTAGAAAGAAAACAAAAAGAGAAAGAAAGGAGGTAAGAAAGAAAGAAGGAAAGAAAGAAAGAGAAAGAAAGAAGAAAGAAAGAAAGAAAGAAAGAAAGAAAGAAAGAAAGAAAGAAAGAAAGAAAGAGAGAAAAGAAAGCTCCTCACAGACATGCCCACACCCAGGTGTGTCAAGTTGACAACCGAAGCTAGCCAGCATAGTCTGCTTCTCCAATAGATTTTCCTCCAAAATATGGTTATCCCCATAGAATGGGCTTGCTGTGTGTTTCCTGACTGCCTCCCCTATTAGAATTCCAGGTCACCAGGGGCAAGAATTTAGGATGTTTGGGGCACTGCTGTATTCCCATTTACCTAAACCACACCAGGCATTTGTCTATTGTGTAGGTAACACTTAATAAGCTTTTGATAAATTCATGACTTTGGGCTCTTCCATTCTTTTCTCTAGGCTGCTAAGTTCCAAATGGCTTACAAAGTGCTAACATATTAAGGAAAGACATCTTC
>NW_008336257.1:593753-619386 GCF_000622305.1 Nannospalax galili | reverse complement strand
AGAAAGAAAGAAAGAAAGCTATCCAAATATCATCAGAAGCTAAATTATGTCAGGACTGGCTATTATTTAAAGAGTAAAAAAATATAACAATGGGCAGGGGAAAGGCTATAATGGAAAAGTTCTCACTTAGCAAGTGCAAGAGGCTTTCAGTTTCAAGTATAACCAAACATTAACACTTTAAATGATAAAAAGTTCAATATCTAAATAGATACTTTAAATATTTTCGATACTGTCTGGATTACATCAGTGAGAAATTCTTACTTAGGGTATATCCTAAATAAGATATATTTGTAAGAGAGTTTACCAGTAGATTAAATAAAACAAACTTATAAACCTCCTCAAGCATATTGACTAGGCTTTCAATGATAGATGAAAAATTAATTTTTAGATTTTAGCAAGGTGTTAAGATATAATTTTGCAATATTATGCAATCTACCAATTAAAAATATGAAACAGATAAGACATAATCACCTTAGTAGGATCCTTTAAGTATCCTTCATTGTCGAAAATAATACTCTACTAGGTATAGAAAAATTCAAAAATATGGGCTTGGAGAGATGCTTCAGCAGTTAAAAGCACTAACTGCTCTTGCCGAGGAATCAGGTTCCATTCCCAGCACACATGGCAGCCAACTATCATCTCTAACTCCAGTTGCAGGGGATCCACCACCATCTTCTGGCTCCTGCAGTCATTGTACACATGTAGTACACTTATATTCACATAAAACACTCATACACATATAATAAAATTAAGCAAATTTAAAAAACCAACAGTGTAAAATATGAAATATTTTCTATATTAATTCAATTAGTCAATGAAAATGTTTAATAATCTTGAATCAACTTAAGAAGACAATTCTTAGAGAGCACAGCAACAAATATGAAGGTCAATAAATTTACAAAACAGTGTTAAGGCATTCCCCTACCAGGTAACAAGCATGATATCAGTAAGATTTAAAGCAAAAGAACCCTTGAGTTGTAGAAAAATAGACACACAACTATATATTAAAATTTGATTGTGTGGGCTTAACTTTCCCTGAAAGTAGGGGACAAAAGTTAATTATGTTTCACACTCTAAAATTATCCCTATCTCACTTCTCTCTCTCTGTCTCTCTGTCTGTCTCTCTCTCTCTCTCTCTCTCTCTCTCTCTCTCTCTCTCTCTCTCTCACACACACACACACACACACACACATAAATCGTGGATAATTAAAAGCTTTAATGGTTCCTAAACATCATGCTTTACACTCAAGAAATGATAGTTAATTGTCATTGGTTTTGCATCCCTTTTGAGAAATCCTTTCCAGTTTAAAAATGAGTTTTGTTCAGTTTCCACACACTACATATTCTCTTACTTGAACATCCAAATGCTGAGCTGAAAACTTAATTTTTACATATAACATTAGCTTTCCTATAAGGTCATGAGTTCTCTACTTAGAGTATAAATGAAAAGAGTGAATTTCAATCAGTGTGAATCTATAAGACAAAAATACATTAATGCTTGGAGTTCTTGGATACACAAGTGGAGCAAGACTTTTACTTCTACCAGCTGAGTTATTCCCTGGGATCAAACTGTTATGTCTCTAGTGTTGAGATTTCTAAGGCAATAAGTATTACAGACAGCTGCCAAAACAAACAGGAATCCAGCTGTCAGTAGCACTTATTCCATTGTGGGTGCAGCTCTGTGCCCATTGGAAAACCCTCATCAACTGAGCAGATGGGAGAAAAACACTGCATCCTCCATACCATGTGGTATTCTATCATCCATCATGAGCTACTTACTTCTGAGAGTTTTTTAAAGTGCATAAATATGAAAACTTTTGTTGTTTAGACTTAGAATGTGAAAATAATTTATGTTTGGATGATGTGTGATAATATTTAAATTTTTTTATTTTAAATCAAGTATAAATAATATATGAAATCTGCAGAAGAATACAATATGTGATGTCCACCTGAATGGTGGTTGCCAGGAACAACTGCAGGGGGAATGAGGGTATGTGGGTCAAAGGAAGAATGCTGTTATTACATTGGATATTGAGTTAGTAAGTCATAAGTCTTGAAAAACAATGCACTGTATGGGTACTAAAGTTACTATTCTATTATATATTGGAGATTTGACAATGAACAATTTTTTGTTACTCTTCTTACGTACAGATACACAGTCATCCACACAATCAGATTGATTACAAGAAATGCTTGATATGTTAATTTTTTTGAATACAGTTATCACAGTAGATCAAGACTTATTTTATTGCTGTGCACAGTTTATTTATACAATAAAAAAGGATAAATAAGTCATGACATGTTAATGCAAGTCATTCCTATACAGTTTAAATTCATTTTTGAGTAAATATTTTTTTCTGATATGAAGAATAAATGTTGAAGATTTTATTGTAATGTATTTCCATTTCACTTAGAAGGTAAAATAAATAACATTGCGTAATGTCCCTGAGTCATAGAAAATAGTAATTTATTATTTCAGTAAGTAAAGTTAAATGCATTATATATTAGTTAGAAAAAATACAAGGTCACAATTTATAAACTTGATTTATGAATTTCTGACTATCCAGAAGAGCTTTAGTGATGAAACCACAGCTGAAATACAATTTTCATATATAATAAACCTATTGGTATCAACACTTCAAAATGTCAGATTTTTAAAAAATGTTGACACTTCACTTCAAACTTACTGTTCAAAAATCTGGAGTCTGAAACTGCTGTTAGGTCAATAGTGTTTTTACACTTTTCATACTAATACTTTCACAAGTCATGTACCTAGATGAATTTCTCATCCGTTATCCTCTCTTATGCCCTTCCCTGGCCCATCAAACCATTTCTCATCTCCAAAACTTCTCTCTTCTCCTATTTTCATGTCCTGTTTTATTTATTGATTGGTTTGTTCATTCATTCATTCATTCGCTCACTCATTCATTGTGTTTGTGTGTCCTGCTCTGTTTAATTAGGGTTTCTGGCACAGCCATGGGTGCAGGGTTATCTTCTAGAGCAATTGTAACTTCCCAGGGGCTGTACTACTGAGTAATAAGACTCCCCTTTCCAAGCAAACATTTACTGCCTATAGCTCCTTGGGGGTAGCACCATATGAACTCCTTCTTTGTCCATTATGGAGTGTTGATGTGCCAATTTTTGATCATTCCTGTGCATTCCTGGGAATGATGGCTATGTCATATTGAGAAAACATTTCAAAGAATTCTTCCACATACTCTAAACCTCACATTCTTCATTCTCTCCCCTTTTTGGTGCTGGACTATGAGCCTGGAGGGGTTCGTTGAAGAAAATGTGCTCTTAACATTTTGATAAAATTCTATCTTTTATTTTGTGTACCTATTGAACAAAGTCATGGCTTTGTAACATTTTGGTAAACTTGATATTCCTCCATTTCATATGAGAAAAAATTATTTTTAACATTTTATTCATTGTTATTATTATTTAACAGAGTATAAGGTAGGGGTTTATTTACAGAAGAGTGGGTGCCCCACATTTACATCTGTACCATAAAAGTCCACACTCAAATACAGATCTTGTGACCTTCTGACAGCCTCACAAAATGATGAGGGAAGTGTCTCTTGGTGTTCTTGGCTTGTATATATGTTGCTCTTCCCCCCACATGCAGCTACTGTTGACTGTTTGGAAGGGAGGGGTAGCTGACTCCCCATCAACTCCTTGATGAATGTGGGAAAGAGATGTAACTATTACTTGCCGGTGTAGTGGTCAGAGTACACTTCCAGCTAACACTCCACCCTTTCCTCTGTCTCTTACATTCTTTCTGCCAACCTCTTCTGCAAAAGTCCCTGAGCCTTGGAGAGGGCAGTAGGTGTGGGATAATCTTCCTCCCATTGTAGCAAGGCACTGAACTTTCGGGTTTCTGCCTCATCTGTTTTTCATGGGATGTTGGCCAGTTTCAGTGGGATTCCATCTACACTACTGGGTGACTCGATCCAGGCTCTCTCAAGTTTTCTAAGGTGTTCTCAGCTTCTATGCCACCCTCAGGCTGTCTGCTGAGGTCTCAAGAAAAAATAGCTTAAAGCCTGAAATATCTACATTAGTAATAATTTCTTTTTAAATTATTTTTTGAGATTTCATACGTGAGTATTGTTTTGCATTATTGCATTTTTCCTTCTGTCCTTATCCTCCAACTCCTCTCATGGCCCCCGACTCCTCCCAATTTGTAGCACTCTTCTTTCATTATTATTGTTAAAGATGCACATACATATACATACCCATGCATTGCATACTCAGACTCTCTCTCTCTCTCTCTATATATATATATATATATTTATATAATATATGTGAATATATAATACATTTAATCCATTAAATAGTGCCTGTGTTTACCTGTGTTTAGGGCTGCCAACATGGGATATGATAACCTCTTAGGGAACTTGTCTCTGGAAAAAAATGATTCTTCCTCCCTCAACATCCATTGCTTACCTGTAGATCTTCAACTTGAGTTGAGGCTCTATGAATTTCCGCCTATTCACCTTGGCATGTCAATGAGATTTGTCATTATTCAGATCTCATTAGACAACCATACAGTGGAGATTTCATTGGTGTAACTTCCCTATCAGTTCTAGATTGCATTGATAAGCAGCAGGTGTCTTTTCTATCTGGCTTTTACATTCTTGCTGGACCAACATCAGGAATGTTCTCTAAGCTCAGGTCTACAAGTTACATTATAGATGTATCACTTAGGGTTGGGAACTTCAGTAGCTTATTGCCTGAAACTGAGCAGTTGTAGAACATGGTAACAGTTTCCATGTGTTGCAAATCTAAGTTTCTTTTATGAACGCTGAGAGATATATTTGTCTGTAAGTATAAAGATACTTATGCAGAATACAGTAAGAAAGTATTTTGGTCTAGCGAAGTGACTATTTTGTCTAGGGTCTACACTTCTCCAGCTATGGATACATAGCTCTGTTTACGGTACTAAACATGAATTCCCTCTGGGTGAGTAAGCCTTAAGTCCAGTTATACAGTTGTTGATTATAGTCAAGATGAAAGTGACATTATTGCACCAATAGAGATAATTCAGTGGGGTCTTCATTGTTGGTGTTCAGAATTTACAGCTGGATGGGACCACTGATTGCTTTTATCCCTTGAAGTTTGCAAAGTATTCTCTGATTCTATGAAAGCTAGTCTTCATGGAATAGGCTTCCAGGTCAATTCCAGCTCAGTTCCTTCAAGTCTTATGTCAGAAGTACGTCAAGTCTTCAAGCAATAGCGTCTTTCATTCATGTTCTGGAAGGCAATCCAGTTCTGTGGCCATAGCCTGTATTATTTTGGGGGCTCTTACACTACAATGACCAGAAACTCAAAGGAAAGTTTCCCTTGTCTGATATTGTGATTGTTGTTATATAACCTTCAGCTATACATATGCCCTCATATTTATATTATATATGCATAGAATTCAAAAGTTTCTGAGATCCCACCCCCAACTGAGGAGATAAGGATGGTTGATGGCATCTGGGGTGGATAGAGCTAGTTTTACTTAAGGGTATGGGTACTGGAAGGTTGACCATCCTCCCGTGGATGGCCCTATATCCAGAAATATATGGACAACACAAATTGGAGTTGATGGGTTATTATATTTTACAAAAAGGTTATGAGGTTGGGGAATATTGAGGTGTAGGTACATTTGGGAGAAATTAAGAGAAGGAAATATGGCTGAATGTAAACAAAATATTTTCCATGAGATTCTTCAAAAAATAAAAATATTCTGAGGCAGTTATATAAAATGGATTTTAGTAAAAAATAGCATTTATATACCATTCAACTCATTAGAAAGTATGACCTTCAAACTCTTACACCCCTAATTGCAGGGTTCTAATAAAAGATGCAAAACCTTACCAAAGAGCTTAGCTAGATAGGCAAAATGACATGCAAAGTAAAGTAAAACAAAACAAAACATCATACTGAAATTATTATAGGCCATACAATTCATAACTGCAGACTGTAAATTTTTTCAATCGATTACACATTTTCCAAGCTAGGCTATGATCTGGTCCATAATGTGCCTCATAAATTTAATGATTCAAGTCATTTAAATTATGTTCTCAGACCATAGGATATTAAATTATAAATCAATACAAGAAATATCTCCACTAAAGGAATCAATTCAAAGGAAATAAAAGTAATTTGTAATGAATAAACATATAAACATAATGTACTCAAACTTGTTGGATGATACTAAGGATGTATTTATGAGGCAGATACACAATACTAAATTTTTGATCCGTGTTTAAAAGAAGAAATCATGTGTAATTCTACACAAGGATTGAAATATAAAAAGCAGGAAAGAAAGAAAACCAAGGGGTTTCAGCATTTGCCTTGTGGCTCTCACAGGTAGAAAGGGAAAAATCTCTCATCTGACCTGGGGATTAGTTAAATCACTGCAGCCTCAGAAAGGAACTGTAATCATAGTCCATGCATGCCTGCATTCTTTATCCTGATTGCATACATTTGCAAGCTCCCTTATGTGGGGCTGGCTTATCCTGAGGTCATCTTCAGCATGTCTGTTTATAGAGAAAAGAGATGGGAAGATGAAAGGCATGCTTCACCACTATTACATATCCACTGCTAAGCTTGCCCCACCTGCCTATCCATGTCCATAAAAGTGCAGAACCTTTTTATTTGGACCTAATTCAGCAGAATAATGACCTCATTTTTATGCTGATGCACTAACTCAACATGTAGCTGTTTTACAAATGAGAAATGTGGAAAGGTTTGTAATCTAGTTTTCTCAGGTTTATTCTAGTCCTTCTCTTCCATCTCCTTCTCCAGCCCCTTGCACTCCCCTGTTCCATTATAAATCTGATTCTTATTTTGAAGTTTCCCAAATTCATGTCATGCATGCTGACACTATCCACCCACGTCCTTAACACCAATATCTATCTTATTGTTCATAGTCTGCTTTCATTGTTATTTTCATTTCGTTTCGGCTTTGTGTGATGACCTGATCCCTTCTATCTCTGTACTCTCCAGGTCAACACAGAGCCTGGGGAAATGAATGTATTAAACACAAAGAAAGCAACAGAAAGGAAATAATGGTCAGGATGAACAGCACTGTAACATAAAGAATAAATATAAAGATAAAGAATGTGAATAGAGTGGCTGGAGAGATGGCTCAGGGCTTAAGAAAACTAGCTGTTCTTGCAGAAGACCTGGGTTTGAATCGTAGCACCCACATGGCAGCTAAGAACTGTCTGTAACTCCAGTTCCAGGGATCTGGCAGCCTCTTCTGTCCTCTGTGGGCTTTGCATGACATGAGTGTACTTATCTATATGCAAGCAATACACATAAAATTTTAAAAAATAATTAAAAAGTATATATACATATATAAAGAATGTGAATGGAAATGAGGCTGACTTTTTGTCAAGAATCCTAAATTAATATACCCTACATATACTAATCAGATCAGGTGTAGATGGGGGTGAGAGAAGAGACAAGAGAGACAGCTACAATGATCCATATTAGAACTGACAGAAGTGATTTGATTATGAGGTTAAACAAAGACCCAAAGACAAACCCCATGAGATGGCTCCAGAAGGCTTAAGTTCAAACCCTGGGACTCCCATGGAAGAGGGAAAAAAAAAACAAAACGTCTCTTGAGGTTTGTCCTCTGACTTACACATACATGTGGACACAAAAAGAAAAAAAAGAAAAAAAAAAGAGAAATAAAATCTAAAAGAAATAAAAAAAAACAAAAAAACAAAACAAAACAAAAAAAACAGGTGCTTTGATTCCCCAGCACCCTGAGGCAGCTCCACACCCCACACTCCCACACATACTCTATTCCTTTTCTAACCTCCGGCCTAGGCTGGCTTCTGTTTGTCTGCCTCAGATCTCTGGACAACCCTCTTAATCCAGACCCAACCAATGCATACTCATCCCCTACACTCAAACTAACTCAGTTCTTCAGTTTAGATTATTAAACTATCTACAGGCTGTCCCCATCCCCATCTTGACCTTGGCCTCCTGATCTACCTGTCACAGACTTGCCTACTACTCTGGTACAGCAGACCCCACACTCTGCATCTGGTTTCCCCTGCACACTGCACAGATTCATTCTGTCCCCACACTCTATTCCCCTTCTAGCCTTGGATTTAGGTTGCTCCCGCTCTTCTGCATTCCATTCCTTGACGAGCTTTCTAACCCTTGCCTACCCACTGCATCCTGATCCCCTGCAGCCAGACTAGATCAGTTCTCCAGCTTAGATTGCTAGACATGCCAGACTGTCCCCACCCCCATTTTGACCTTGGTCTCCTGATCTACTTGCCACAGACTAGCCTAATACCCTCTTAAATTAGATCCCTTACACTGGGCCTCGATGTCACTCTCTACCTGCATCTGTCTCCCTTCTAGCCTTGAGCCTCAGTCCACTCCCACACTTTCTGCTTCAGATTTCTGGACTACTCCCTTAGTCTACACCCTGTCCACTGTGTCCTGATCTCCTGCATCTAGAGTAGCTGTATTCTCAAGCTATAGGGCCCAAACACACTTGGCCTAATTTTTAGATACTCCACAGGGTGTTCCAATTCCACCTTGCCATTGGCATCCTGACCTGCCTGCGCAGACCTGCCTAGTAATCCAGTGAGGCAGACTGCAACCACTGTGCTTTGATTTCCTGTACCCTGAGCAGTTCCACATTCCCTCCCCCTTCTATCCTTGGGCCAAAGCTCACTCCTACTCTTCCCACATCAGATCACTGAACTAACCTCTTAACTCAGAACCTCTTAAGGCTGCTGGAGATAAAACAACAAGTTACATATAAAGGAAAATCCATCAAAATTGCAGCTGATGTTTCAGTATAAACAATGAAAATCCAAAGAGCCTGGACCAAAGTATTCCCAGTTCTAAATGGCCATGATGCCAAGCCAGAATACTTTACCCAGCAAAGCTATCTATTATAGTCAAAGGTGGAAGAAACTTTGTCCATGACATGAACAGGCTGAAAGAATTCACATCCACAAACCAGCCCTACAGAGAATACTTGGAGCAATACAAAGGACTGAAGACAGGAAGGATGAAAACAACAGAGGTTACAGAAGGAAAAGGATGTTATAATTATGGAAACATAAAATGGGACCAAGAACACAAACAAACTAAAATGACAGTAAGTAATACACATCTTTCATAAGTAATGCTAAATTTCAACGGCCTCAATTCCCCAATCAAAAGACAAGGACTAATGGAAAGGATTAAGAAACACAGTAAATTCTTTTTGTTATCTCTAAAATATTCATCTAATCTCATCTTCAAGAATAGATACTAACTTAGGGTGAAATAGTGGAAAAATCGAGGCAAATGGCACTAAGAAGCAAGCAGGTGTTGCAATTCCAGTATCTGACAAAATAGATTTCAAATCAAAACTAACCAGAAGAGACAAAGAGGGTGACTTCATTCTAATCAAAGGAACAACAGACCAAGAAGACATTGCAGTTATGAACATATATGTACCAAACTGTGGTGCTCCCAGTTTCATAAAAACAGTACTGCAAAAGGATAAAACACAGATTAATCCCAACTCAGTAACAGTTGGTGACTTCAATATCCCAGTATCTCTGGTATCCACATCAATTGGACAAAGGCAAAAACATCTGAATAAATGATACCTTGCATGAAATGGACCTAACACATATCTACAGAACATTCTACCCAAGCACCAAAGAATACACTTTTTCTTTTTTTCTTTTCTTTTCTTTTCTTTTCTTTTCTTTTTTTTTTTTTTTTTTTTTTTTTTTTTTTGGTCTTTTTGAGACAGGGTCTCCCTGTAGTCCCAGCTGTCCTGGAACTCACTATGTAGACCAGGCTGGCATTGAACTCATAGAGATCTGCCTGCCTCTACCACCCAAGTGCTGGGATTAAAGGCATGTACCACCATGCCCAGCAAGAATACATTTGATTTAGCAGTCTATGGACAGTTCTTTAAAATTGATCACATAACAAAACAAACCTCAGCAAATAAATTGAAATAATTTTATGCATTCTATTAGACAGCAAGGTAAAAATTCTTATAGTGAACAACAAAGAAAGCTCTAGTAACTAAAGGAACTCATTGAGATTAAAGAACACACTACTGAATGACAAAAGGGTCAAAGAAGAAATTTATAAAGAAATAGTATTATTCCTGGATCTAAAGAAAGTGATTATACAACATAGGAAAACTTCTGGGACACTTTAAAAACAGTCCCAGGATGGAAGATTATAGCTTTAAGAGCCTACATTAAAAAATCAGAAGGTGTACACATAAATGACTAAACAGTACAACTCAAGATTCTGGAAAGGCAAGAATAAACCAATCCACAGCTAGCAGACAAGAAGAAATAACAAAAAAGAGCATAAATTAATGAAGTAGAAACAAAGAAAACAACACAAATAATTAATGAATCTGAAAGTATGCTTTTTGGAAAGGTAAACAAGGTAGACAAACCCTTAGTCGAGTGAAACAAAGAAAAGAAACAGCAAATCAAAAATCAACTAAATCAGAGTTGAAAAGGAAAACAGCACAACAGACAGGAAAATAATCTAGAACAATATAAGTGAATATTTTTAAAACTAATACTCTATGAAATTTGAAAATCTAAAGGAAAAGAATGAATTCCTAAATCATGGAAACCAACATGGCTAAATCAAGAAGAGACCAACCAGCTTAAACATACCCATAACAAATAATGAAATTGAAACAGCAGTATGAAAATTCCCAACTAAAAGTGTCCATGCCCAGATGAATTGACAGCAGAATTCTGCAAAACATTCAGAGAAATGTCTGTATATGAAAACAGAGGCTTAGAGGCTCTTGGGACTGGGCTTATATGAATCTACAGCAGTGTTGTCAGCATGCAAAAAAGCCATGCAAACTCAAGTAGTTGAAACCTAGAATAGACTTGAGGACATGAACAGCATGCCCCAATCTTAGCTGAATAACCATTGGCAGCTTATTACTGCTGGTTGATAGAGAGCTGAACTTCTTTAAGGAAGTAACTGTAGATAGGCTAACTAGACCTCCGTGAATGAGCCTGTACTGAAGGTGGTATACATCTGGGTACTTACTTGACTCCATAAGCCTTAAAATAATTGATAGAATTCATGAAATTTGGCAGTTAGGCAATGGAGGGTGTGAATCAGGGAGGGAGTATAAAGATGCTTAAGATGTTTTGTTTGAAATGCACAAAAAATGAATACAAAAGTATTTTAAAAAGCAAAGATGATATACTTCTGATACATCTTAAACTTATTCAAAAAGGCAGAAAAAAGGGAAAACTCTCTAACTCCTTCTTTGAAGTCAGTATCATTCTCATACAAAAACAAGGTAGAGACATAGAAAAACAAAAGAATACTTCAGGCCCATATTCTTAATGAACATAGACATGAAGATTCTCAACAAAATACTTGCCAACCACATACAGACACATTTCAAAAAGATCACCTACCACGATCCAGGAAGCTTTGTTCCAGAGATGCATGGATGTTTCAATATATGTAAGTCAATAAATGTAACAAATCATATAAATGAAGTTAAAGATGAAAATCACATGGTCATCTCAATAGATGTAGAAAAGGTCTTTGACAAAAACAAGCATGCATTCACGTGAAAAGTCCTAGAGGGATTTGGAAGGGAACATACCTCAACATACATAAGCCCATATATAACAAACCTACAGCCAACATCATCTTCAAAGGTGAAAAACTGGAAGAATTCCAATTAAGTTGAGGAATCAAACAAGAACGTCCACTTATCAATACTCTTTATTTATTTATTTATTTATTTATTTATTTATTTATTTTGTCTTTTTTCAGACACATTCTCCTTGTAGCGCCAGCTGTCCTGGAACTCACTATGTAGACCAGGCTGGCATTGAACTCATAAAGATCTGCCTGCCTCTGCCTCCCAAGTGCTGAGATTAAAGGCATGTGCCACCACGCCCAGCCATCACTACTCCTTTTTAACACAGTACTTGAAACTCTTGCTAGAGCAGTAAGACTATAGAAGGAATTTAAAGGTGTAATAATTGGAAAAGAAGATGTCAAATTATCAATCATGAAATTTGCAGTTTTTGGATGGAAATAGAGAGTGTTATATGAGGTAAAGTAAGAGCCTCAGAAAAGCAAGTGATATATGAACTCCCTCATTTGGGGATCTTGGTACCAATCCTTTATAAGTGAATGTATGCCCTGAAGTAACAGGTGGAGCCAGGGACATGGAGCTATACAGGTAAGGGAAAGAAAGAGCCTTAGAGAGGGGAATAGTAGGAAACAGATGTTACCAAGGGATAAGTGCAGTAACTGGAGGCATTCAACTGGGAAAGAAGGAAAGAAGGAAATACAAGGAACTATGAGGGTAAAGATGTAGAACTCCAGAGAGGGGGTATAATATGAGGCAAGTATTATTAAGGGGATAATGGGGAAATTAGGAGTACTTGAGAGGAGAGACTTTACACAGGAAGAGAGAGGTGAAAGATAAATAAAACTTAGGTGTTGTGAAAAGCCAGAGAGAAATGTCTTAACTCAATCTCTCTCCCGAAAAATAAACATACAATATCTGAACATGAATGAATGTGCATGCCTGAATATTTGCAAACAAGTATACTGTACAGCACTCATCTAAGAAACTTCTTTTTGCAAAAGACAGAGGCTACTATGGAGTTCCGCAACTGGTCACATACAGAGAATACATTTCTGAGATATGCCCAGTCCTAAGTTGAACATCCACAGTGGAACCTCTACACCTAAGGCCCATTGAACATGGCAGAACAGGGAGTAATACTAATTAAGAGACTGCAGAGTTCATGCCCCTAGATAGGACTCTTACTTTAAACCTCACCTACTGATGGCTCAGGCACCATTGCAGAAGGGTGGGTGGAAAGATGGTAAAAGCCAGGGTTGCTGCATGAACATAAGTACACAGAGAGTTTCAGGTTTATGGGAAGTTGTTTATGTGAACTTGCAACAATGGTGACGACATGCACAAGACCCATTCTGACTCAATCAGATAAAAGCCCAGCAGAAAACGGGAAATGGGCAGCAGACCCTAACCTTAGTGTAGGAACTATCGGCAGTTGATTAGTTCAGGTGAAGGAAAGTATATTTTCTTTAAGGGAAGTGATAGGCTTGCTAGAATTCAGTTAATGAACTCGCATTGAGGGACATCTGTGTATAAATGCTAGACTGGATAGGACTTAAATTTAAGACAGATGGCATGAAATCTGAGGGGTGAGGGCTATGGGAGGGTGTGCATGGGGAAGCTGGTCTAAATTTGATTAAGATCTATTATACAAAATGCAAAATCCTCAGTAAAATATATACATGAAAGGTGGTACATTTACACAATAAAGTTATATTTAGCATTAAAGAAGCATGAAATCATTAGTGACTGTGATGCTTAACTCTAAGTGACATATCTTCAATGCAACCTGTACACTTAAGATGAATGCATCTCTTAACTTTCACCAGAGAGATTTCTTTCTGCAGCAGATGGTGATTGACACACACACCTGCAATGCCCAATATGCAGAGAACAAGAGACCACAGAGTGCTTACCCCTGAGTGGGACAGCTATCTCAAACCTCTGTATCCAAAAGTTCAATGATAATTGAAGAAGAGGAGGTAGAAAGATTATGAGAGCCAGAGGAGGTGGATGACCACAAGGAAACAGTCTTCCAAACAGCTGTTCAGTTACTGATATGAATTCACAGCAATGGTGACACCATGCACATGTCCTATGCAAGCTGAAGCCAGACAAAAATCACAATATTGACATGGGGTTGTAAATAAGAAATCCCAACCTAACCTAAGGAACTTTTGGCAATTGATGGCTGCTGGCAGGAGAAAAAACAGGGTTTTAGAGGGTGTAGACTTTTGGCTAGCCCAATGAGTGAATGGATCCACACTAAACGACATTTAGGGACACAAATCATACTCTATAAGCCATATTGTATATGCAAGAAAGTTCATTAAATAGGGCAGCGGGCAATGGGAGTAGGTGCGGTGAGGGGAGCCAATCTAAATATCATCATATAATGTTTTATGAAAATTGCAAAAATTCAATAAAAATATAAAGAAAAGAGATTTCATTTAAAAATAAAATCTCACTCAGGGGATTGGAGAGACGGCTCAGCAGTTAAGAGCACTGGCTGTTCTTGTAGAAGACCTGGAAACAAATTTCAGCACCCACATGGTGGTTAACAATTTTCCATAATCCCAGTTTCAGGGGCTCCAAATCCTCCTTCTGTCCTCCGCGAGCACTGCAAGACATGGGTACGCTTACACACATGTTAACTCATGCATGCAAAATAAAAACAAACAATAAGTTTCTCATTCAGTCTTAAGTTCAAAACTGTGAAAGCTATTAGAGTTATGTTCCATATCCTCATATATTTAAATATTCTGAAGATAATCTCCATATATATATATATATGATTACATAACAAAGTAAACTGAAGTATGCAACAATCTGTGGATTATATTGTCTCAGAACGACTTGATTTTTCTTCCCTTTGAATAATTTTTAGTCTATGAGAATTTCATACATTTATTCAAAACACTTTGATAATTTTCATCCACACTGGTATCAAGGCCTCAAAATTCCTCAACCCAACTCCCTCCAAAGTTCATTTTCACTTTTTGTTAGTCATAATCTCCTGAGTCCAACTAGGACATTTCATATGCTCATGGGTTTGGGGCCATTCACTGGGGCATGGGCATAGGCCAGTGGTCATGCTTCTAAATTAGAGTGCCTCTCATTTTCTCCAATGCCATCAACTGCCACAGTTCCTCCTTTCTGGAAAAGAATATACCATAGACTATTCTATGAGTCAATCAGTTTTGAGTCCCATTAAAGTGTTATTTCTGTTATACAAATATAGCATTGTACAAGAACAAGTAATCTTTGCAAGTACTTACAAAATTATAACTATATTATATAATTAAGTATATTAGAAAATGAAATTTTTAGGTATGTGTGCACCTATTCCATAGATACATAGCTATCTTTAAGTTGACTGAGGCATCCATCTATTTATCTACATTCCTCAGTGAAACATGTAGTTAAATAATTCCATAAAATTGACCCTTGAGTACAATTAATGTACAGCTTGGCATTGTAAAATAGATATTTTTCAAAAACTGACTTAAGAAAAAGTCATAATTTTCTACATTGATGGAATTATTCAGACTATTTAAAATTGTGAGATATGCTTGTAAAATATTTTTTAAAAATAGACAAGCATAAAGTATGACATCAACAAACACGTTAATTTTTTTTATGTTTGTTCCTATTTTAACTAACAGAGAAATAATTACTCTGTTTAAATGGATTGCGAAGGTGAAGGTGTGTCATTCTACAGGCACTAACCATATCTTGTTGCCTGGTAACATTCAGTCACAGCAGCCCTAGTATTTTATTTCACTAATCATCACTTAGTTGTTTCTGCAATTTTAAACATTCATTTTGTTTTACCAAAACATTCTTATGTCTAAGCAACTAAAATTATTGTTTAAGGAGAATATACTGAAATATTGCCACTTGCACTATTTTAATTTTAAAAAAACTTAATTTGCATGTATGTCTGAGACAAGCCTAAGAATGGAAAGGAATTGAATAGTTTATTTCTTTCATGCATTAAAATTATGCCTTAAATTTATTCGTGAGCCATGAACTTTGCATACTGAAAATGTTGCCTCAGACCAATAATACTGAAACAGGAACTCTTAAAAGCAATTCTTATGTTGTTAGAGAAAACAGTACCAGTACCTAGGCCACACAGTCATCACAATTTTGGGGAATCTTCAAATATCCTTTTACACATATAGATAGTTGATTTAACTCTAAGAAATCTTTGATTACTGAAGAATCTTATGGTTCTTACAAAACCTTAGCTTCAATGACTGGAGAGTTTCTACATTAATAAAGAAAAAAGAAGGAACTTGAAACTTAATGTCTTCACATCCTCAACCATTGGGGTTATGACTTTAATGCTTTTAAATATAATGGACTTTGTTTCTTCAGAACTTAGAGCAGGAAGGTTCTATTGAGATGTTTTTTGTTGCTTTTCATCTGTCTCCTCCCCATTCTTCACATTTTCTCTGTTATTCCTCTACATGATGTTTATAATTTTTGAAATAATGTATATTGATTATATTGTTTATTATGCACTGCTACATGATAGTTATGCCTAAATTTAAAAAAATGGCTTAATTCTTAGCATCCATTTTAAGCCAATAGTAGATCCAAACTGCTGAAAGCATGTTCCAGAATTCTCTTAAGTAAGAGCAAGCTTTTTCTTTCATTGAAACAGTGTATCCAGCATGAAATGGGGAAGTAAAAGCAAAAGTTGAACCCTTATGAGAGAAGAATTTTGCCATTTCTATTGTCTACTGACTTACACCAGCACACACACACACACACACACACACACAAAATCATAAACAGATGTCATCAATTTATTCTAACAAGATGAGCATTTGATATAGTAAACATTTATACAAACATTCACATTTATTCTTGGTCAATGGTATGGAAGGGTCTTGAGGAAATAAGGCCATATGCCCTGCTGTAAGTCAAACTCACTGCTGGGAGGTGCACATGGCATCCAATCCCCTCCTCCCATGGGTTCTGTGACAATCTGAGGAAAAATTTTTCCAAATTCTGGTTTGAAGAATTTTAATGAGTTTATTGGACTTGCTAACTGAGCTGGGGGTGCGGGTTTACTTACAGGCAGGTGGGTGCCACACACACATTCACGGCTGTGTTCAAAAGTCCATACCCAGACATAAATCCTATGGTTCCAAACAGCCTTACAAAATGGCGAAAGACCAGCCTGGTGGTTTTCCCAGCTTTTATTCCCTTAGCCCTTCTCCTGTAAGTGTCTATGGTCAATTCATTGGCTGGAAGAGGGAAGAAGTATGGCTTCTTTGCAGAGGGTGGGAAGGAGGCAGGTCCATGGTTTGTCATCACAGAGTCAGAAGAACATCTTCTGGGTCATATCTGCTCACAAGGGGAACACATGATTCAATGAAGTTGTTTACCTTGTAAACAAGCAAAGATTAAATTTGGGGTTAGAAGTTTAGGTAAAAGTAAGGGTATATCCAAATTGTAAAGGTTACTACCACCATTGACATGATCTGAGAAAATTCAGATGTAAATAGTGACAGTATAAGGACTCTCTACCTGACAAACTCAAACTTTGGAGACAGTGTTCACCTTCCCTGGTAAAATTGCAAACGCTTACTCTACATTTTTCACCCAAGAAAAAATTTGTGTTATTAAAAAGACTAAGCACAAATATCAGTATAGTTTGTCACAGTCATACTCATAATACAGTGAGTACAATCATCTAAAATTCTTTTCTGAGAAAGCGCATGTTTGCCCAAATAATTTACTATTTGTTCAAGTCAACACTTGAAGCTACAGCCTGCATTTCAGGCAGTGGAAGGAAAGTATCCTAAATTTAATAACCTATTAGCTAATCAATATTGCCTAATTTTATTAATCAATCATCATTTCCCACTTTGCATGAATTTCTCTTTTCATAACCAGTTCAAACTGCAATGCTCCTCTCCTAAAATACAATATTATTTTTGTATAAATCTAAGCTGAGTACAGTTTATGGTTGTTCCTCATGTCTATTGCATGGGTATTGAATAAAATATGTTATCTGCTTTGACTACTGCCCAACTTAGTTTGCTAGGATGTGCCCCTCATGATATCCAACAAGCTACTCTCTCTGATTTTTATTAAACTTATTTAACTATTTCATATTAAAGGTATTGCGTATGAAGCTTTCAGTACACCCTGGGATACAGCATTATTTATGTTCCCCCAAATTTTATGCTGTACAGAGAGGAAAAAAATAGCAAGCCTACAAACAACATATTGTTACAGATGATCACAGTGCTTTGGGAAGAAAGCAACATACTGTGGTAGAAGGATTGGTGCTTATAGAACATTTCAAAACATACATTATTTCATGTAACAAAGAAGAGTGAGAAATATATTTATAAATGGAAGGAGCACTTAGTATATGGAAATTAGCACCAACTACTAAAATATTCTACACAGAGTCTTCTATGCACTACAAAGCATCAAAACAATAGGACAGACGGATCACACTGAAGGACATTTAGCAAAACAAATCTGACTCTATAGGCCATATTAGATAGACAATAGAAAGATGATAGGCAGATAGATAGATAGATGATATCTAGATAGATGACAGATAGATGATATATGATAGATAATAGATGATGATAGATGATAGATGGATGATAGATAGATGATAGATAGATATAGATAGATCAATGATAGATAGATGATAGATAGATAGATGATAGATAGGTGATAGATATATATAGATGATGGATAGATAGGTGATAGATAGATGATAGTTGAGAGCACATGAGTGGGAAGCAGTGGGATGACTTGTGAATTGGGGAGGTAATCTGTATACCATCAAAGTATAAAAATCATTAAAAACCGGGGCTGGAGAGATGGCTCAGCGGTTAAGAACACTGGTTGTTCTTGTAGAAGAACCAGGTTCAAATCCCAGCACCCACATGGCAGCTAACAACTGTTCATAATTCCAGTTCCAGGGGTTCTGACAACCTCTTCTGTCTTCCACGGGCATTGCATGACGTGGGTACACTTATCTACACACAGGCAATACAATCATAAAATAATGTTAAAAAGGCAGTAGGATAGCTGGAACTTGGACAAAGGAAGAATGAAAGGACTTGGGTAAACATAGGATGTAAGGAAAGACAAGCTGTACAAAGATTTTAAGGCCATGGGAGAGGATTTGAAAGTTTTCATAAATTTACTGAGTGAAATGAGAAAAAAAAACTAGAACATTTTAGGTAGCAGGAAATTTGTGGTTGTGTTTATGACTTAACTTGTTCTGGATGTTGTAAATACGTTGAATTTAGGTAAATGAGTAGAAAGCAAAATCAAAAATTTGCAAAAAAAAAAAAAAATTCTTCAAGTCCAAGGCTTTCCCACTAATTTTGAATCTAGAACATTTAACCAGTCTTTACAACCAAAGAGTTATCAACACAGTTGAAAAATGTCAGGAATTAGGTATGTTGGGGACATGCTGAAGAATTCGAACAAGATGATCTACTTCATTATTCTTCATAATATTTATGTAATGCAATTGACTTAATCTGTTATTTATTTGTCATTTCATGCCAACATTCAAAAGCACAGGAAGAAAAGAAAAAAGTATGTACTAGAATGACTTGGAGCACTACTTATCAAAACACAGGGAGGTTTGGACTGACTGCTAAAAGCTTAGTGAAATTCATCCCTTAAGTATTTCCTATGTACCTACTGCTTACATAAATAGCTAAATAAAAGAATAAATGCAGAGGGATGCTGTATTGGGAGAGGAAGCAAAGATAGTGCAGAAGATATTTATGCTGTAAGCAGAACATTTCCATGTGCAAATGTTACAATGAACCCACTGATTTGCACGCTTCTTGATTGAAAATAATAAAAATGAACTCCAGTCCTGGAGATCCAACAGCTTATTCTGTCCTCCAGGGTGGAATTCAATTACACGGGTGGACTTTCCTACAGACAGGCAATACATACATACATATAAAATAAAAATAATAAAATATTTTTAAAAACAAACTTCTAAATGCAATAACATGAGACATGCACATTAGAAATATATACCTTTAGGTAACTGAGGATTTTGTGATTAATTTTTGTCACATAATCAGTAGCAGTTCAACATACTTACACATTAATTATTTGATATAGCAATGCCCTCATTGAACACAAAGAGGAAACTATATTATTGATTATATATTGTTTAATTGAGAATTATTATACTTCAGGGCTTCTTTCTATTAAAAACCATTAAGAATGAAATACAGATATCTAGCAAAAGACATCTAAATAGAATTTATGTGATAAAGTGGTTTAAATAAGAATTACTAGAAACAAATGAGAAAAGCAATCATATTGAGAAATTTGAAAAGACAGAAGTGGTATTTCAAAAAGCAGATAACTAAGAAGCTGCTAAATATAAACATATTCAACATTACTCATCCTCAAACAATAAAATTATAAGTAAGAAGAACTTTATACCCCTGTGAAGGATAAAATTATCTATATAGACAAAACCAAGAGTTAATGAGAACCTGAAGTGTTATAGATGTTTCACATTCATAACAGAATTTTAAATTATTCTAACCACTTTATAAATCTGTATGACAGCATTTCCTGAAACCAAATGTGGCCTTACCAGGTGACCCAGTAAGTCTAATTACAGACATAATCCACAGGCTGAGTGCTCATGGCAACCACATTAACATATTTCAAATTACATAACAACCTGGCAAGACATACATATCCTGGCAGACAGAAGGAAAAAAAAAACATATCCTATTATATTCATACGTTAATATCAAAAAGATTAACACAACTGGTGGTTGTAACTAAAATTCCTCCCTTGGTCCCAATGACAAAATGAGGTACATTTTTGCCAAACTGCACTCTGGAAAACCAATGAGTTTATTGGGCTTACTTACAAACCAATGGGTCAGAGTTTAGTTACAGGAAGGTGGGTGCTGGCCCCCTATCACTACACTGGAAAGTCTCCATTCACGCATAGATTGGATCATGGCCTCCCCATAGCCATGCAAAATAGCAAGAGACCCTCCCTACAGCTTCCTTAGCTCATATCCCTTAGACCCTCCCCCTTGTATAACTAGGACCTACTAGTTGGTTGTGAAGTGTGGCTGATTCTCTCTGTCCCTTTCTTGTGGAATATTAAAGTTAACAAGTTTATGATGATCTTAGGTAAGTGGGTAGAGCCAAGCTTGAGAAGGTGTCTGTCTATAACTTCCAGAGGACAGTCCTGTGTAGCACTAATTATGGAAGAACATGAAAAAAAAATACTCAGGGCATAATGTTGATCATAATAACACAATAATAAAAACTATACACTCTATGATCGCATTTGCAAAAAAGAGACATTAACAAAAAAATAAAACAATTGTACAGTTATCTAATAGAAATATTTTTATGGGGGCTGGAGAGATTGCTCAGTGGTTAAGAAGACTCGTTGTTCTTGCAGAAGACCCAGGTTCAAATCCTAGCAACCACATGGCAGCTAACAACTGGCTGTAACTCCAGTCCCAAGGGATCTGAAGGCCTCTTCTGACCTCCAAGGGCATTGCACAACATGGGTGCACTTATCTACATGTAGACAATACACACATACATATAAGAAATACTGTTATCTTTGCATGCCAGATAGTGTTACACAGGAAAATAGGATGTAGGTACTGTTTATAGAAAGTAAGAATAGTTCTGGCATTTAATGTAGATTTTGATTTCCAAGGTAGAGTGTATGCATATGTATTTTATCTGTATGTGTGTATTTACTAAAATTCACAGCTATGTTGTATTTCACATGTTTAAATTATACCTATATTTAAATAGATAATAAATACACTTGAATAAACAAATACATAGATTTGAATAAAATTATAATTGCATACATATTTACATTGTCTAATTTCATGGGTTCAAGTAAAAGCTGGAGAGTCAATAGCAGATGACTTTTAATTTTTTTTTTTTTTTTTGTTTTTTTTAGACAGGGTCTCCCTGTAGCCTCAGCTGTCCTGGAACTCACTATGTAGACCAGGCTGGCCTTGAACTCACAGAGATCCGCCTGCCTCTGACTCCTGAGTGCTGGGATTTTTATGATGATTCAGGTGAACAAATTACTGTGAAAAGGGTAAGTTTAAAATATTCCTTAAAGAAAATATAATCTTACTGAGCAAATGAAGAAACAATACTTGTAAAAGTCAATAGGTTTGTAGATTTATTTCAATCAAAAAAATGAATAAATTTTTGGTGACTAATGTAGAGAATCCAAGGGAAAAGTTGACTGAGTTATTCTTAGTTATAACTTGGGCATCAAGCAATAAATTTCCTGAGATAATTCCTGCATGAAACCTAGAAAAATTTCATCCTGGAAAAAAGCTATATTCTGTCACTTCAACTTATATGCATCAACTTATATGCACTAACTAAACTCAAAGTTTCAAAGACTATATTTGATAGTTTTTATTTCTTTTCTGTGCCAGATTGTTAAGAAGTTAGCTAATAAAAGTATTTGTACTGATGAATGATTCCACCTAGGTTCCGAATTTTATGCCATCACTTTTTATTTATTGGATTTTGCAAAACTGCTACCATTTTTTCAGTTACACAAAATGAATATTTAATATCAGATTGGTACAAAAGGACACTACAACATTAAATGAGAAGAAGATAAAGAACACTGAGATGGTGGGGGCTGACATATAGAAAACACTAAGCACAGCATTTGCTGACTAATGCACACTCAACAACATCCAGCTATTTTTAATATTTTGGTGGTAGATTTAATAATATTGTTATTACTTCAGAACAGACATCATAAATAATTCTGAAATTAAATAGGGGGAAGAAAGGCATCAAATAGTGCTTTAGCAAACTTACTTAATTCTAGCTATAGACTAGATAGGGTAGAAACATGCAAAATATGACAAAGGTATACATGTGTTAAACCATGACAGTTTGCAAGAAAGGAAACAATTCTAGCAATGCACAAACTAGAATATTTCCTTCAAATTTGCTGATAGATGTACTAAGGTGCTCTTTTTAATATCCTGTGCAATTTTCAATCAAGTTCAAAGAGTGGGTATTGTACTGTCTTGTGTTTTGGGTTGTGGAGCTAAGCCTTTAAGGATGAGCCATCTCTCAGCCCTGGTACTGCAATTTTTAAAATATTTTATTTATTATTTTTAATTTATGTGTATGAGTGTATTGCCTGTATGTATGTAAGGGAACCCATGTCATGGAATGCCCAAGTTGTTTAAAAGAGGGTGTCAGATCCCTTGGAACTGAAGTTACAGATGACTATTACCTGCAATATGGGTTCTAGGAATCTAACCCAGGTCCTTGGTAAGAACAATCAGTGTTCTTAACTGTGAGCCATCTCTCCTGCCCCCATAGTATTGTAAATTATAATGATAATTCTTTTTAAATTTGGAATGTTTTTCTTTTGAAAGCACAATATTTATAAATGTATAATTAAGCTGTGCTATTAGATATATGCATATCTAATATATTTTTGTAAATTGGAGGAGTGATTGACAGCACTATCAGTATGAAAGACCTAGCTTTATAACTAGTTCTTTGATACATTCTAAAAACTGTTTTATCTGATAAAATTCACTTCAGTTTGCTTTATTGCCTGTTACAGATACAATTTTTTAAAAATAAATTGACCTTATCCTACCCTTTCAACAAATTAATAAACTTTATGTCTCTGTGTTCCATTTTGGTAATTCCATAATATTTGTTAATTTTTCATTGCTATATTGCTCCCAATGATCTGTGATGAGTGATATTTTCTGTTACTATTGTAAATATTCAAGGGAATGACAAATGATGCACATTTAACAAAATAAACTGAACCCGCAAATGCTGACCTGACCAGTCACTCCGTCTGCATTCTGTCCTCTATATTGTGACACAGTAAGACTGAAATTTAGTCCAATTAATTTAACTAAAATTGTCTTTTATTGCTCCAGGAAAAGGGAAAGCCTAGTGTCTCTCAATTTAAAGCAAAAATAGAAATCTTGAGCTGTGACGTGGAGAGATGGCTTAGTCGTTAACAGCACTGGCTGCTCTTTCAGAGGTCAAGGGTTTGGGTCCCAGCACCCACATTGCAAACAACCATCAGTAACTCCAGTAACAGGGCTTTTCTGCTTCTGTGGACATTGCTTGCATGTAGACAAAAGCTTCGGATTCTGGGAACTTCAGAGTCAAGTAGGAGAGACAACTACACCTTCCACACTATAAAGATCATAATCCAGAAGGGCAACATTGTACTGTAGAGGAGGAGTGATTGTCTTTTTGAGAAATCATTTTCCCCTCAAGCAGCCAGGACTGATTTGCAGCATCTTGTAGAAACAGAACTGAGACACTGATTGGCAATACCACATCTTGCCCAGCCCTGCTTACTAATGAATGCTTCTTGTACCTGCCCCAATTTTGTGTTACATAAACCTGAATCTCATGTTAGTATGCCAAAGATGAAGTTTGTTTCTCTTGCCTCCTTATGTGTTCTTCCTCTCAATGTGCCTTAGTAAAGTCTCCTTTCACAACTTTTATTATTACTCTGTCTGTAAGCAGCATATATGGATGGGTAGAAAAGTCTAGCCTGTTAGAGCTGCCAGAGCTAAGGTGTTTGCCCTAAAATGTCAGTCACAATCTTATGAAATGCAACAACTTATCTATTGAAGTTTTCTGTTAATTCTTTTATTTTTTGGAGTGTGACTGTTATAAAGGCTAAAATTACCATGCTATAATCAATGTTAAATAGTTTTCTACCACATGAGATGGTGTTTTCCTTTATTTCTTAAGTCTTGAAGTAACTGTGTACTGAACTTTCTTAAGTCCTTCATGTAGGAAGGAAAGCTTTTCTAACTAGTCTTTATAATAAATATAGTGTTCCTCTTAATTTGACTATATTAACCTGTTTCCTGAATCTTAGGCTGTGATGACATGTTGAGCTGTTAATGGAATCCAACCCAACATGAAAAATCAACACATGAAGTCTGTTTTCTCAGTTGGAAAGCTGTAAATAATATGAAAGTCTGTATTACTACTTTGAGGTTGCACTTTATCATGATTTGTGAAGTTATAATAAATAATAGGGCCATTAAAATTCAATTTGGAGATTTTATTTTTTCTGCCACCCCTTCTTTTTGATGTCAACATTTTCTAACTCTTCTCTCTTTTTGAAAAGACATTAGTTTAAGATAATTTCTTTTTCACTAAGTATTGAGGGTAAATTTGAGACAGCATGCCTATAGAACTTTCTCAGTGACTACTTGGAGGAAGATTCTACATTGCAATTCAGAGACAGAGAATTAAGCGAGGTGCTTCCTGAACTAAGGACAGACTGAGTTAGGGGAGAGCTAGGAGCTCACAGAAGAGAGTGTGAAAAGGAAAGAACTCCAAGGGTAGAACTGTTGGGAGCTTCAGCTCTCATCTAGCAGCAATCAGATGCCAATATTCCTTTAGATAAGACTGCTGTTCATATTCCCAGTTCTAAGCTTGGTTACTGTCTGGGAGTCTCTTGTGCAACCCTGGCCAACAACTCTAAGGTAGGTATCTCCTGTCTGGCATTGTTTCTTATTATTTAGCCTTTTGCTATATGCATGGACTCTCAAAGAATTATATTGATCCCTTTAATCTTTCTTGAAATTTTAATATCTTTTGATTATTTTGTGCTTATTGGTCAGAGGAACTTATTATCCAACAAACATATATTTCAACCCACAAGACTCATCATCTGACCAATAAGCACAAAAGAATCAAAAGATATTAAAATTTCAGGATGCTTAATAAAAACTGGGATCATTTTAGATACTTTAATTGTTCTCTTATCTTGAAAATAGATTTTATACAATGTAATAGTTTGTGAGCATCTTGTATTAGAGTTTATAATTGAGAGGTGCATCTGATAAAGATTTTTTTCAAATATTACTTAGTACCCAATTCCTTTTTCATTTTTAATTACTTATGAAGTCAATACTGTCAAGGCAAGGA
>NW_008336257.1:585513-593673 GCF_000622305.1 Nannospalax galili | reverse complement strand
AAATCAACATGAAATAACTTTTGTAGATGTTTTTAGTTAATTTAGTTTTGACCTTCATAACACAAATTTCTCTGAAGTTTTAGAATTTGAATTTAAACTATGCTACCCAGCATGTTTAGCACTTGTTGAGTTCTTAAAACTAAATGTCCTTTGTAAGTGTAAAGTCAGCACAGTGTTTGAAGTTGCAGACATTTTGTAACCATTTCAAACATATTGCCCACCATATAAAAGGTTATGCTTTGCCCTCAGTCCATGCATATAAAATTCTGATTGATGTGAATAGGGGCCATGTGCAAAGTTTCCAGGCACTGTAGTTTGAAACTTTATGGTGTTTTCAGAATATCTTTGAAGTCGAGTTTCTGTGGAAAAATACAAAGTTTCAAAAGTAGTTCTGCAGGGCTTATTCTTATCCAGGGAGAACATGTTTAGACAGCCTGTTTAAAATGCAAAGCAAGGCTGGACTTCCACAAATGGAGCATGCATATGGAGCAAGGATGACAAAGGAATCATTCCCATTAAGTGCAGTTGTTGGAAACAACAGTGGTGAGGGCTGTCCATCCTTTTTCTTCTTTTTTTGGATATATCACTGTTTTTACTGCATTATGAAAGATACACTTTGCTGTAATTTTAGTGGCAAAAAAAATTTATTTTTACCACCAATATTTTCAGAAATATCTGAAGAAACAGAAGTGGAGAATCACCTTTGCTTTGGCAAGTCCGTAATTAGAAACTTTGTTTTTGCATTGCAAATAGGAAACATATGAATTTGAAGGAGCATTTTTTAAATTTAGATGAAGGTGTACAGTTAAATGAATGCTATTTAAGGGTAAGTTCGAGGAAGAAGAATGAAATCAATTTTACTAAAATTCAAAATATGTCACCAAGCATTGAAATCACATTATAAGATATTATATAGAAATACAATTTTACCAGAAAATTAAGTGACAAAATCTTATCCATCAAAATTTAAATTTACAAATACAACTGTAGTTTTCAGAAGTTCCAAACTCTATCATTTAGATACCTATGGCATTCACTTTGCAATATAATCACTTTACGTTTAAAATTTCTGAATCTACTTTTTTTTTTTTTCAGGCAGTCCTGTCATTGTGGCATCTACAGTAATTTGTACAATGCAGACTCAATACTCCTGACAGCTCATCCAGAAAGAGCCTGCAAATCTATCTTCCTGAAACAGAGGAGAGTGCTGACAAAGTCTCAAGAACTGTGGTGCTTTTTGATGAGGAAAAAGCAGGGGAAATTCTTCAACCAGGAAACAAACAAAGTTTCATTTTAGTTGGCAAGTTTTTTAGTTTGTTTTTGTTTGTTTTTGTTTTTGACTGATTAGAGTTTGATGTGAAAATAATTGAAAAGGAAAGATTATAAATATAGAGATATAAAGATAAAAATGATTATCTTAACTACCTAGGTTTCAGACAATAACTGGTCAAGGGTTTTTTGCTGCCTTATTCTTATTAGTAACTCATAATTAGTGCAGAGGAATGAAAAACCATTGATCCTCCATAACATTACATAAAATAATAAAGAACAGTAGTCCAAATTAACTGGAGTGCAAACCTCATTTAACCTGGTGACATTGCAAATTTCTCTTAGGGCATTTTTTCTACCATGAATTTTCAAATGATGGTAGTCTATGTCTCCAAACTCTATGATACCCTGAGATCATATATTTGGAGGTGAAAATTTTGCTCTCTCTCTCCCTCTCTCTCTCTCTCTCTCTCTCTCTCTCTCTCATATATATGACAATATATGTCTATATATACATATGACCTATATTGCTATACAGCGATTTCTAACATGTATTTCTCAGTCTCGATATGCATATATATTTCTCTATATATGCTTATCTGCTTTTTTGAGCTTACGTATGACAAATTCTAGGCACATCAGAACAGATCTTAGACACCCTTACAAGTGATACACTGCAGTATATCATCTGCTTTCATCTGCTTTCATTTGCTTTCATCAGGCCAACTGCTCTTAGCTCTGTCAAAGTTAAAAATATATTTGGCAGCTGAAATTTTCTCCTAGGTTTGCTTTGCTCCTTGCCTTTGTCAGAAGAGTCTTAGGCGAAAAAGGGAAATAGTCAGTTAGCTAGAGAAATTTACTAACCATTGAGGCAGTGACTGAGCACAAGAACTCATTAAGGAAATTTCACATTTAAAATACAGACTACATAATCCTTGAAATGGAGGACAAGTATTAATATAGACATAGCTATTATTTTTTCAGATCAGAGTAATCATTGCTCCCTCATAAGATTATGTCAAATAATAAAGCACAGCAGATCAAGTTTTCTGGGGCCTGCTTCTTTCTAGAGTAAAATTGTGAATACCTCTAAAATGCTTCGTACAGGGTGGCATGATCAGTGTGGACCACTGGCTTGCAAGTCTGTAAGATTTTTTTCCTCTAATATACATTTTCATTGGCACTATTCATTATATATAATATTAGACTTCATTAAGATATTTTTACACAAGCCCATCTTTCCTGTTCATAATATTTAAGTCATGCCGTTCCCATTTTCTCATCCCTGTCTCCTGCTAACACCCTTTCTTTAGTGGTTACACTTCTTCCTTAAAAAATATGCACTTAAATATTTTCATGTATTTTTATAAAGCACAAGTTCCACAATTTGATGTGAGAAAATGATTTTAATTTTTAATTATGAATAATTAATTGAAAATTATTATTTCTGTGAGAAAAAAGTTAGATAATGCTATGAAGAGTGCAATAGATTCTACCAAGTAATTACATTCTTTACATCTGTAATATTAATTAATTAGAAATGAATAGACTTTAATTATGCTTCCTCCTCAAAATTTGACCATTCTCAGAAAGACTTCAGCAGACTTTAGATGTTTTTATACTGCTTCATTTTCATCTTAAACAATAAGCTTATAAAAATTAAATTTACATGATGAATAAAAAGCTTTTAGTTTTATATCTGTACATAATTTAGAAAAATAGCTGGACACCGTGAAATACACCTTTAATCTCTGCATTCAGAGACAAGTAGATCTCTGTGAGATTGAGACTAGACTGGTGTACATAGAGTTCCAGGTAGGGTAAGGCTACAGGGAGACTGCCCATAAAAAAAAGAAAAAAAAGAAAAAAAAAGATAAAGGAACCTATGGGCTATCCACTAAAATTTTTATTTTTAAAGTAGGTATCTCAAAATTATTTTTCCTTTCATCATGAATTCAGTTGAGTTCTCTGTTTTATGTACTGTATGTTATCTTGATTTGCATTTTTGCTTGAAGAAGTGAAGATATGAAGGTACTGGAACTTACTGGTAGATCGTTTGCTTAAAATGTGCAAAGGCTCAGTTCAATTCCTATCACATCAAAGAAACAAGAAGTGAGAGGGTGGGTGTTTGGTGTTTCCCCAGGGGAACCAATGCTATGACTCTCATGTGCAAACACCTACACACTTGCATAATCCCCAGATGCTGCTGCTTATCAACTAAGCATTTCTAATCTTAGGCTCCGTTTAAATCTTAAGAGGTACTGGTACTCTCATCTTGATCTTGGAGATATATCATGCAATTTTATCCACTGTCCTCAATATCTTCATGGGATAGAGACACTGCCTTTTCTTTTTTTTTTTTTCTTTCCCTTTCTTTTCTTCTGTAGGGCCATATATTCACTGAGGAAAAAAATTCCAAGCATTTTAACTTTTATTAAAATTATAGCTGGGTATGGTGGCAAATGCCTTTAGTCCCAGCACTTGGAAGGCTGAGGCAGGCAGATCTCTATGAGTTCAGGGCCACTTTGGTCTACAAAGTGAATGCCAGACAAGCTGGTACTACAAGGAGACTCTGTCTCAAAAAGACCAATAATAAACAAATGAATAAGTATCCCCATGTTTGCTTCTATTATATAACAAACACTGTTAATTTGAAGAAAATAAGTTAACTAGAGCTTACCTATGACATTATTCAACAAAATAAAAAATAATTCTGTATCTGTAAAAGATAGTTTCATGCCTTGGATAACTTTTTTCTTACACTATTTCAATACATGTTTTAATTTTCTGGCATAGAAGAGAATCTAATGACATTTTAAGCTCTTCAAGATTATCTAAGAAGCAATAATTTCAAATAAGTTTTACCTGTGATCCTGCTCAGTACAATGTGTGTACTTTAAAACTTCTATTCCATGATGAATCTCCCACTAAGTTCCTCTATTGCATTTAATGATGCTTCATTCAAGCACAGATGCATTTTTAAGAGAGCATTATTCAATAACATGAATTAGATTAATGGAAAGTATAGGAACTCTAATTCTACATATGCATATTTTGTTAGGTCAATTCATCTAATTTCTGTTTTCATTACTTTTCTATTGCTATGATTAAGAAACTGTGACCAAGGGAACTTATAAAAGAGTTAATTTAAGCTTACAGTTCCAGGGGAATTAGAGTGTGTCATGGCTCAGAGGCATAGGAGATGATCAGAGTAGGAGCAGAATGCTGAGGCTCAAATCTTTAAGCAGGCACCAGATGCACACAGCAGCTGGAGATCCAGCAAGGCTTAACAACTAAGCCTACCCACCAATGATGTGGTTCCTCCAGCATGATCACATCTCCTAAGAATTCCCTAAACAGTGCCATCAACTGGGGACAAAATGTCTGAATGCTTAGAGTCTATAGGGGACCACATTCCACTCCATGGTCCTCATAGACTCATGACCACATAAAATACAAAATACATTTAGTGTATTTTCAAAAATCTACATTGTCTATACCAGTTTCAATACTATTCAAAAGTCCACAGTCCAAAGTCTCTTCTGAAACTCAAGGCAATCTCTTAACTGTAATCCCCTGTAAAATCAAAAGACAAATTACATACTTCCAACATACAATTGAACTGTTTATACAATCCCATTACATCAGGGAAGAATAGGAGCATACTGACGAAATATTGTACCAAAACAGCACAGAAAACCAGCATGGAAAACACCAAATCCAGTAACTCCATGTTCAACTTCCCGTACTTTACCTCCAGTTTTGCTGTGTGCAACATGCATCTTTCTCTCAGACTGGTACCACTCCCTGCATGCAGCTCTCCTTGGCAGATGTCTCACAAATCTGGCATCTACAACATCTTCTTGGGGTCTCCACTGCCAACCAGGCTTCATCTTCAAAGCTTCACACAATGGCCTGTCAGGGCTTCTTGGTCAGTTAGGGCCTTCTTTATGCAGGGATGCCTGACCTTGGCAGCTCTCTGAAACCACAGAGGAAGAATGAATGACTCCTTCACTCTTGCATCTTTCATGCCTCTAAAGCCAGCACCAGGTGAATAACATTGCCAAATTTCACTGCAAGTTTGGGATGCATCTCATTTTTCTTCATCCACATTCATAACTTTTATCCACTGTGGTTTTCTAGTAGAAAACCCCTTGAGCATTTTCCATTCACAAGTTGGAGGCTTACCTCAGTCTGGTCTTGCACTGGAGGCACTCTTTCCACTGTTTAAATGAAAACCTCTAGGATAAACTCAATCACTTTAATATCCTTATCAAAGGGATCCTATCCTTCAACTCATGCCTTGTTCTGATATTAATCTTCATAGTGATATTTTTTTTTTCATGCCAAGCTGTACATTCTTCATTTCTTTCTGTTCCATTCTCTGTTTTTCAGTGTACATCTGCATAATATTCACCAATAATAGCCATGCCACCAGTTCTACATTAGGCTGTCTTGAAATATCCTCAGCCAAAGAAATTAGTTCATTCCTTTCGATTTAACCTCGGGAAAGCTCTTGGTCTATGGGCAGATTCCAGTCAGAATCTTTACCAAAATATCCCAGTTGCTACTTAAGTCCTTGTTTCCCTGCGGAACTACAATTTTCTCAGCACTATATTCTTCTAGGCTCATACTAGAACAATGCACTAAGCTCTGCTTATAGCATTCAACAGCTTTTTTGGCACAAAATTACAAAGTCTTCCACATTCCTCTAAAAGCCCACAGTATCAGGTTCTTCACAGCCAATAGCTGACTCTCTGGTACCAATTCCTGTCTAAGTTACTTTTCTGTTGCTTTGATAAACCACCATGTCTAAGGGAACTTAAAGAAGGAAAAGTTTATTAGAGCTTACTGTTCTAGGGAAAGTAGAGTCCCTCATGTAGAGAGGCATAGTGGCAGGAGGTGTCCAGAGTGGGAACAGAATGGAGAGGCTCACATCATCAAGCAGGCCTAGGAACCAGAGAGCAACTAGGGATCCTGTAAGGCTTAAGAACTCTCAAAGTCCACCCCAGCAATGTGCTTCCTCCAGCATTGCCACATTTACTAAAACCTTCCAACAGTGCCACCAACTAGGGAAAAATATCCCAAAACTTGGAGCTTACGAGGGGAATTCTCATTGAAACCACAATTTGTAAGTTCTTTTTTAAATATTTTATTCATTACTATTAATTTATGTGTACGAGTGTATTACCTGCATATAGGTAGGTGCACCTATGACGCGCAGTTCCTGTGGAGATCAGAAGAGGGCATTGGATTCCATCTCACAGGCTTTTTTCTTTTCCTCTGTGCTTTCTTTCCTTTTCTCTGACTCCTATGTTACAACAGAATATATTCTTACATATAAAATATTGGTGCTAAGATCTGCAAATGAGGGAGAATATATATCACTTGCTTTTGTGAGTCTGTATTACTTCCCTTAGTACAGCAGTATTTAGTTCTGTTTATTTACATATAACTTTTATAATTTTGTCTTTCATACCACACAGTAGAACTCCATTGGACTAATGGACCATATTTTCATTATCCATTTGTTTTCATTTATTCACTATTTTGAAAAGAACAGCATTAAACACAGACGTACAAGTATCACTATAGTAAGATGAGTCCTTTGGGTATATGCTAAGGAGTGGTATAACTGGATCATATGGTAGTTTCGTTTTAGTTTTTGAAGATTTCTCCACACTGGTTTCCACAGTGGTTGCACAAGTTTGCATTCCCACCTGCAGAGGATGAGCATTCCTCTTTCATCACATCTTTGTCAACATTTGGTGTCTTTTTTACTCATGATCTTAGCCAGTCTGTCTTGTGTAAGATGAAATCTTAAAGTGGTTTTGATCTGTATTTCTCTAATTTCTAAGAATGTTAAGCATTTTTCCAGGTGTTTCTTAGCTATTTTTATTTCTTCATTTATGAACTCTGTTTGTCTTTGTAATTGGATTGTTTATTTTTTGTTTCTTTGTTTTCCACATATACAAATATATACATGATATTAATTTGTACATATATTTCCCCCTTTTCTTTCAAGTGATTGATCATGTTTTTTTCCAATGATAGCAAGGAAGACAATGAAAGAATTATGAAAAACTAAACTAATTACAGGCGGTTGATACCCATTTTCTAAGCACTTTCTGTTTCCTCTAAAACTCAGCTAGATCAAAGTCATCAGTGGTCTTACCCAGCATTGAAACCTGCGTGTACGGTGCATGTACACTGAATGTACACTGCATGCACACTACATGCACATGGCAGAGCTGCTGGAAAGATGTGCCACTGGTGAAAGGGTGGCAAGACAGCTATGGAGGTTAACCAACCATTTTTTTTTAATATGAAGTGGGCACCACAGGAAAAAAATATTCATAAAGGAAAAATGCTTATACTTGTATTAAAACAAATAAATAATATTTTCTGGCTCAGATCTTCAATTTTTGCATTATTAATGGTCAATAATAGGTAAAAACCTAAATAAGGAAGTACAAAACAACACTGACACATAAGAGAGTTTTGTTATTAACAATAGGGATGTTTCATAAAAACAGCACAAAATGTTATACGATGTTTGATTTATTTTCAATTTGAATTATTTGTTTTTTATTATTTTCCCTCAAAATGGAATAAACAAGAAGTGGCCCAAGAATTTTAATTAACAGGAAGATGAAACCAAATCCTGCTCAGCTTCTGCTGGTATGCTCACTTATGCAATGTCTTTCGAAGGCTGGGGTCCAATCTACTGCAAAGGACAAAACAAATGTGCATGGTGTCCCCTTATCTGTAATCCTAACATGTGAGTGGCTGAGGTAAGGGGATTGCCATCTGTTCATGGCTAAGATTGAGGTCTAGGCCAGGCTGAGCAAAACATCAAGACTAAGTAAATAAAAATAAATAAATAAATAA
>NW_008336257.1:583164-585477 GCF_000622305.1 Nannospalax galili | reverse complement strand
AGAAAGAAAGAAAGAAAGAAAGAAAGAAAGAAAGAAAGAAAGAAAGAAAGAAAGAAAGAAAGAAAAGAGAAAACAAGAAAACCACAAGGTTTGAAGTGGACTTTCAAAATATGCAGCTATTTGGTAGTAGAGGATTCTAAGTGCAAAATTATAATTAACCCAATATAATCTGGAATATACTTGCTACCACAAAAACAAATCATATGACATTAAAATACATGAAATTCTGATCTTTCTTGACTGTGTTTACAAAATTGTTGGTATGTTTCTTCACTTCTTTCATCTTGACATGTACTCATATTTTGAGACAAGATGGAAAAGTTGGAGATCAAACACAGGGTCTGTATTGTGATTTATGAAGCAGCTAAGATGAGCCAAAATACAATACAAGCTAAAGAATGGTGTCCTTTTCTTTTGCATCTACAAAGTAAAATAGAAATAATTTTTCTAAAACTAACACAAACACTCTTGGTAAAATTCATCCCTCTAGACCAGCTCTGCGTTTTCTTAGTTTTGACACTGGATTTTGTTTGTAAATTGTGCACTGTCCAAGATACTCTTCAAGGGAAAACTTCAGGTCAAGAGAATTGAATATCTGGCCTGTGTAAAGTCCTAATATTCCACTTGCACAAGGGCAGTGACTTGACTAAACCATCTCTCCTCAGAAAGACAAGACCAATTCTAGGAAGGTAGGTTCACCTTTAGTGACACTCAAGAGATAGGCAGAACAATTATTCCCTTGATGAGATAACACATTTTCCTTCTCAGAATTCTAACCCCCTGCTGCATTCCCTACAAGTCAAGTAACTGTGAAATTTGTTGGGTCTGTCCATCTTTTTGAACTGAGAAATGCAAATTTCCCTATCTCTTATTTTCATGCCTTTCCTCATCTCTTTCCTTTTAATGCTGATCAGAACCTAAGCATGCTTTTACTGATACTTGAGCTTCCTCCTTTCTTTCAAGTCTCCCCACAAACACCTCGTGGCGTGCTGTCATGTGTCTGACCTTGCTAGTAGCTCAGACAGTGCGGCTTTATGGATTGCTTCCTTCTCTTCCCCTTTTCTTCATGGAAGCTGCTGAGATTTACAGCCTCCCTATTCCGTTGTGTTTTTGTTTTATATAATGAAAATGTCATAAAGCTTCTATTTAAATCTATTCTTAAATTCTTCTATTAATGAGACTAAGAACCTCAAGAGGGCATCCTGATTTCCCCAACATCATTTGATGATCAAGAAAAGGACTTCCCCATCATTCTGGTAACAATATTATTAATTATAATTCTAGACGACAATGTGTAAGAAGAGATCTCTAAGCTACAGCCACTCAACTACAAGCTGCATTGTAACTTCTGAAACACCTTGTTCTAAAAAAAAATGTTTCTCTTACAAACTCTTATGCTGTTACATGTCCCAGCCAACTCAGGGATTTAGTTTTCTTAGGATGAAACATATTTTTCAGAAAACTTATCTAGTAAAGGAAATGACAAATACAGTGATCATTTGACAATAAGTTATCATTTGTCATTAAAGAAGTGAAAAACAGGTAAGCAAATGAGAAATTCTAAAGTATGTCATCTCATGTATTTTACAACTGGTATTCTGCCAATATAGTAAATATCATGAAACTTGTAGCTGTGAAAATTATAACTGGTAAAGAAAAAAATTAGTGTCAAGACTTGATAAGCACTGTTTATGAGAACTAACAAAAATTCAACAAGCAGCAAAATGATCAGAAAAACTTGTAAATCAGGATTATGAAAAGACATTTTTTTGCTCAACTTAAAGCAGGAGACTGCAAAAGGTACTCCACAACACATTTAACTGTGAGAAATAATTACATAATGTGGCTCCAGAGCCTTGAAAATTACTGTGAAATGAAACACATTTTAGAGGTAAGATAATTATCGAAAGGTTTCATTCTTTAGTTTATCATTTACAATCATATTAAAATTCTACTTTCTCCAGTTGTTTTGGGAAACTGTTCAATTTTTTTTTCTGAAAAAGATAACAAAAATTGAGGATATATGCTCAAATGAATGATAATCCAGAGTTCAGGTAAAATCCATTATAGATTCTAAGATTGAAAGGAATGTCAGAGTGCATACAATACAGAATATATGGAATATGACCCATCTCAATGGAAGATATTTCTCATTATTAAAATATCTATTGTGGTCTGTAGCCCAAGCATGTTCAATACAGCAGCTTCCTCTCTTGATCTTTGTAGTGTACTAAAATATGTAGAGATGAATTTTATATTTCAATGCATACGTTCAAATATGCAAAGATATTTAATAATTATAATCCCTAGTGA
>NW_008336257.1:576836-583083 GCF_000622305.1 Nannospalax galili | reverse complement strand
ACACACACACACACACACACACACACACACACACACACACACATGATGTAAGATAATTATTGAAACATTTCATTCTTCCTTATCATTTACACTCATATTAAAATACACACACACACACATATATATATATATATGATTTAAGATAATTATAGAAACATTTCATTCTTTAGTTCCTTATCAATTACAATCATTAAAATACACACATGCACACACACACACACACACACACACACACACACACTGGCAATGTCTCTGCATGCAAGTTGTACTCATTAACAAATTCTCATGATATGGTTCTATAAGCACGGTTACAACTGAATGTTAGGCATTTCTTATGCAATCTGGACAGCACTCAATTTTGAATTTATATGGATTGCAGAGAACGAATAGCTTGCAGAGAACTAATGCTTTGCAATACAATAGTGTACTGAATGTTTATTCATGACCAAGAACTGATACCTCACTTTGTGCCACATTTAATTCTTGTGATTACCATCTTTGCCAACAAAATGCTTGCGATTTTGAGTCTCATTTTTATTTTATGGACTATTTCAAAGTGTTACAATCATATAGTTCCTATATTTACCTCTTATTTTAGAAAAGATTGATTTACGTATTGTCTACCAGAAAACACCTAAATTCTACTGACTTTTAGAAAAAAACTGTAAAAGTGAACACCAACAGTCATCTTCATTTTGAAATTATCATTTTATTTATCTTTTTGTAATTTGTTTCCAAAAATGTTTAAAAATATCTGAATTAGTGATTCTTTTTCTGTGTGCATTTTCCATTTTTATTTCTGAATTTTTAGAATAAGTGTTTGTCACCTTGACAACAACTCAGGTTTAAAAAAAATCATTTAGCTTACTAGGCATTTAAAAATATTTTATTTATTTTTTATTTTATATTTATGAGTGTATTGTGTGCATGCAAGTGAGTGCACCCATGTTGTGCCTGCACTGGTCCAAAGAGGCCTAAAAACCCTTCTCAAATTCTATCCAATTATTTCCTTGGAAACTCTTTCTACATTAGATACTCACAATATGTTTTTTGAATATGTGTTTTGTATGTATATACTACGTTGTTTAGTTGTGTCTCTTCTACTTGGTATCTGGAAATAGGTAATTATAGGCATTATTCATGTATAGAAGGGAACAGGTTCTGACAATTTCTGGTGGATAGCTAAATGCAGTGCACATGGTTAAGATAAAAGCAGTCCCTCCAAGCTACTAAATTGTTTTCATCATCATACAGGAAATCAATTTTATTTATCTATATATTTATTCCTCTACTTAATTTTTGTGGTGTTTTTGAAAAAGGGTCTCCCCAGATAGCCTGGAACTCACTATGTAGATCAGATTGGCTTCGATCTCACAGGGATCTGCTTGCCTTTGCCTCCCAAGTGCTGTGATTGAAAGATGTGTGCCACCATGGCCACCAGGAATTCAATTTTAAATAATGTTTTAGGTGAAGTTGTTCTTAGGGTTTAGAAATTGGTTTTGTTGCTATTGTTGTTTGTAATTCTGGTAGCATTATTTGAAAAAAGACAATAATGCTTTTCATTAAAAGCTATTGAACAAAAATAGGAATAGAGGATACTGATTACAAAGCTCAGTGACTAAGGATTTGTCCTGCTCTTACAGAGGCCCCAAGTTTGATTCCTAACCCTCACAATGGGCAGCTGTAACTCAAGCTCTCAGGGCATCCCAAACCTCTGGCTTCCAAAAACACCTGCACTTTCATATACAAACCTGCACATCCCCCCAGATACATAGTTACAACTAATACAAATAAATCCTTATTTAAATAATGAGCATGCTTTGTTTATGTCTGTTCAGTTAATAGAACATTTTCATTGAACAAAATGATTACGTATATGGAGAATTTCATTTAAATTGAGATAATTTTGAACTAAAAAATAGCAAACACAAAGATCACTCAAAATAAAAATGGGAATTTGTGGGTGTTAAGTTTAAAACGCCTTATCTCTTTGTTATAAGCAAGTTTCTATCACTGTTTTTTTTATCAATTATTTTTCTTTAATTCTACCCTCTTAAAATGTGCTATTCTTACAAAGGGGGTTCATGTTGGCTATTTGTCATGAAACAGATGTCAAATTGTACTGACATTAATCGAAACAATGCCTTCTTCCTTCCTCAGATATATTTATATGTTTTCATTTTCCTAGGATAGCAACCCTAATCATCACATACAGAAAAAAACAAATCTTCACCTGCTAATTTCATTAGATATATTCAAACTAAGCTCTGATTTATAGTGTTATTTTAGGACAATCATTTTGTCATATTAATCATATTTATTGATTTTAAAAACGTTAAGATGAGCGCATGCCTTTAATCCCAGTACTTGGGAGGCAGAAACAGGTGTATCTCTATGAGTTCAAGGCCAGCCTAGTCTACATAGTGAGTTTCAGGACAGCTGGGGCTACAGGGAGACCTAAAATACACAGCATTAAAGCAGAACAAATCAGTATAATGTACATGTGGCCGACTCTGTGCAATTACAATTAAATTGTGTTTCAGAGATGGTCACATGGACATGTGACCTGGCTCCATATTTGCAGTAAGCATCTGATTGATGGGTTCATAATTATTCTCAGTAACACAACAGTCTTAAAATATTATACATATATGTATGTATTTATATTTATGTGTACAGCTATATATCTTGATGCTTATACACACCATATGGATTTTGGCATATAAACTTATAGAGATTTTGAAATACTTCATATGTGCTATCAAGAATATTCAATTATATGTTTTTCTTCAAACTTTCCTTTTGTTTTCATTGTGAGTCTCAATATCACAGAAATCAAATATAATACTTTCATTAAGCTCTTAGTAAACTTGAAAGTGATCATTCTTTCCCCAGCATACGTGCATACATCCCTGTGTACAAATTATATTTTGTGGTAGAGTGCAACTTTAGGAATTTGGTGTTTGTGCTGGATAGCTTTAGTGTCAACTTGGCACACCTGGTTGAGGGAGCCTCTATTGGGGAATTGCCTCTATTGGACTGGCCTGTGGGCCATGTCTGAGGGGCATCTTCTTTATGAGTGATATGGGAGGGCCCAGCCCACTGTGGGTGGTGCAATCCCTGGACAGGTGGGCCTGTGTTGCATAAGAAAGCAGGCTGAGCAGGGGCCAGGAAAACAAGTCGGTAAGCAGCATTCCTCCATGGCCTGCGTTCCAGCTCCTGTCCCCAGGATCCTGGCCTGAGTTCCTACCTTGGGCTCCCTGATGAACTGTGACCTGGGAGTTATAAGCTGAATAAACCCTTTCCTCCCCAAATTGGTATTGGTCAGATTATTTTGTCACAGCAATGAAGAAAAAAATTAAGACAGTGTTGTATTAAGAAGTTATAATTTCTTGAACTCTAAAGTCACAGAGGTTCTCATTCATTACCATCAAAGGTTCTACTAGCAAATTCTTTAGAATCTCTTGCACATGAAGTCTCTTCAAAACTATTCCATTCTGTCCTGAAGATTGAAAAACAGTGATGGAAAATATACGTGGTTACAGTCCAAAGTACATTAACTCACAAAGCAAGTGGGTGTTTAAATTTTAAAAGAGAGCTTTATTAAATAAGTCAGATCAGGAAAATCAGAATTTAAAAGGAGTTTCCTTCATTAAATGGTAGCTACAACATTCTTATAAGCATATTTATTTTGTAAAATTAAAACAAATGACAGTATAACTCACATATGTATGCTGTCAGCTGTTTAGGGAGTCTGATTCGGCCTATGTACTAATGTTCAAATGCTTTGGTCCCCTCAAATCCTTAGGCAGAAATCATAGCACAGATGACAATACTGTGAGATATATCTTTTAGGAGGTGACTAAAAGAAGTAAATGCCCTTTAAAAAGAAACCTCATAGAGTTCATTTGCCGCATTTATTAAGGGAAGTCACAAAAAGAAAACACCTTGGAACAAGAGAGGATGTAATGTGATGCAGGATTTACTCCTGCTTTAGTCCTGGATGTGTCCACATCCAGGACAGTGAAAAAATGAATTTATCTTCTATACAAGACTATTAGTTCCTAATATTTTGTTATATGAGTGGGATAGTACAGTAAACTTTTAAATCCTTAAAACTGAGATCTGGGTAGGATTGCACATTTTATTATGAATCACCTATGGTTTGTTCAAAGTATGTTATTTTTCAATTAAATCTCAATTTACACGTTTTCATTTTTGACAGTGATTTGCTTTCACAGTTTCTAAAATGCTGTTATTGTACATTATGTACTTTTATTTCCAAATGTATTTCAGAAGCATTTTTTCATCAATAATTTGTTTAAAATCTTCTTTCCATTATGGAAGTCCACTGTGGAAGGAGAAGATGACAAACACAGTGCTTGAATTGCAATTGAGTGGCAAAGTTTGGCAGCTAGGGGATTCTATGTCATTTACTAAGCTTCTGATTCTGGTTTCCTGAAATAAAAGTTGTAACTGCAATCTAAATAGGTCCTAGGATTATGCATAACTTATATAATGCATACTTTATACTTGTCAAGTAATGGTCATTAGTGAACATTGCATAAAGCATTTCAGAAGTTTTGTCTTATTCTATAACTTATTTCTGATGGATACCTGCACAAAACTCAAATACATGTTATATAATTTTCAATTAGAATAAGAGATTTGAATTAAACATTAAATATTATATCTTAATAAATATTGAGTATGCTATACTCTACAGCACTTTATAGGAAACAACCCACATCAGTTGTTGTATGAGATGAATGTTATGTAGCAATCTGGTCACAAGATAAATATTAGTTCAAAACTGTAAATGCATCTTTCATGAGTTAGATACAATAATCAATAAGCCTCATGTTACATTGATTGGATATTATCATGTACAATGTACATAAAGCATCAATAGTAGATTTTATGAACTCAATACAAAATATCAACTATGTAATTAGATTTTGTAAGTATGGGTCTTTTAAGTATTGCACAGACGAATGTCTTCTAATTTTAAAATAACATAGGATATATTAATTTTAATGTAAGATTTTGAATACTAGTTACTCAAAAAGAGTAAACTAGTATACAATATTCAGCATATGAATAACATAGAATTCTAAAACCATGATCCCTTGCATAGTTTAAACATTAACACCCATTTGTATTATTTTCTGTCTCATCCTGGTGAAATTCTTGTCACAACTGCAGCGTTTATCACTGTGTACTTCTGCTTCATGTAAAGTGTAAGATCTACTGTTCCTTGTTACTATGATAAAGAACTTTTAAAGGTATTGTAAAACAGTATATATGAAAATGTATGTTAATCTTCACCTTTTTACCAAATATATGATGTCAAAATTCTATGGGAGGGATAACTTCCCTATATCAATAATTTTAAAATATTCTTCAAAAGGAAACTGTGGATGAAAGAAATCTGCACAAACTAAATGTTTTAATCAACGTATGCATGCCAAAGGGTCAAAGAGTAATATATATTTTAGTGATGTACAAGGAATATCATACCACATAGTCTGTCTTAAAAATGCAAGATGCCTGCATTTCTTCTGCTCTGTGCAAAACCTTTTCACCTGTAACTTTTTCTCTAACTGACCTTCTTACTTCTTACATTTGGTCTCTAGGTGCTTTACACCATCACTCTTTGCACTTCAAAAAATTTACTAGGCAACTAAAAACTTATGCTTGTTATGTACAAATTATTTCAAGGTCTATTTCTTCATGCAAATTTATTATATATATGAAATTAAATATATATTATGTGTATTTAAAATGTATATATTATATTTAAATGTATATTGTATATTACACATTACTCTCATATATGTAATGGGGACTATAGAGTCTGATTTAGGCCTTCAAGTGTCTTTTTGTGTAAATCCATCCATTAAGCACACCATGAGCCCTATCCCTGTAAGACATTGTTTCTCCCCATCCTAGTAGTCATCAATTGCCAAAAGTTCCTTAGGTTCGATTGGGCATTTCTTAATCAGATCTCAATGCTTATGGTGGGAGTTTGCCTACTTTGAGCTTGCATCTGTCTTGTGTATGCTGTCACAATGGCTGTGAGGTCATATGAATAAATGACCAGCTATCTGGAAGAGGAAAACTGTTTCTTTGTGTTCATCCTCCCCACCTACCTTCTACAATCTTTTATCTTTTTTTTTTATAATTCGGTTTTACCAATTTAAATTGATATGCATTTGCCATTATATTCTAGTTTCTTTTAGGGGAT
>NW_008336257.1:564541-576764 GCF_000622305.1 Nannospalax galili | reverse complement strand
TTATTTTAATTTTTATTATTTTATTTTTATGTATACTTTTACTAAGTTTTTGTACTTTTCGTATAATAGATCTTAATTAAATTTAGACCCACTCCCTAGTGTGCATCCCTCCATAGGTCACTACTGTCAGAATTCATGCATTCTGTCATATATGTTAAGGACTATCCAGTCAAGCATTTGCACCCAGGTTTCCATAAGTGCAAGTTCATCCACTGGTCGGCCTGTTTAGAGTCACTACCTTAAATAATGTCAACTATCCCTCACCAGGCAGTAATCTGTTGCCAACAGTTCCTCAGCTAACAATGGGGTTTTCTGCCCATTTCCCCAGTTCTATGCTGGGTTTTAGTCTGAATGAGTCAGCACAAGTTTTGTGCATGTTGTCATCATTGTTTCAAGTTCACATGAGCAAGTTCCCAGAGATCTGAAAGCATGTGTTTCCTTGTGTTCATGTATCAAGCCTGACTCCAACAAAACTTTGCCCCCTCTTCTGCAATGGTCCCTGAACCCTAGGTGGGTAAAGTTTAGTAAAGAAGTCCTGTACAGGGAGTCTTATTCTTTATGCTTTGGCCAATCGTATCTTTTTTGTGTGTTTGTGGCCTTCTGTTGCATTGGGCTTCATTGTTGAGAGTTGAAAGGTGCAATAATATTCTTTCTACCAATTGTTCCATGAATCTAAGTTTTAGAGCTTCCATTGTAGTTGTGTAACTTAGGGTTGGGCATTTCACAGACTCTTATTCTCTCTGTGTGATCAGTTAATTTGGGGGTAGTCAATCAGGAGCTACCTCATTGGACTTAAAACCTACTCAGTAGGAGGAAACTGATGTGTGGTAGTGTAAACATAGCCAAATACACATGGTTTGAGATATAGATATTACAGAAAACCTCAAGGCTGTCACATCCTTACATAAATGTGATTTCTTACTATATGCTAAATATGAATCCTTATATTTGCAGGCAATTATGCCAGTCACCACTCACCAATGAGGCTTCTTTTGCAGCAGACAGAGATTTCTACAAGCTTTTTGAGTTAATATAGTTTCCCTGACTTTTCACATCACCTAAGACTTAACTCTTCTCTCACTCTCCTGGTCCAAACTTCCTCCTCCCTCTCCAGTTAAAGTACCCCCATTTTCTCCTTGAAAATACCTGCCTCCTATTATCTTGAAGTCCTTCCCATTTACTGCCCCCCCCTACATAGTTCCCTTTATTCTTTCCCTCCTCCCTCCTCCATGGAGTAGCCTTCTTTTCCCCATTTTCCCTTTGGCAACATCTGCTTCCTACTATCTTCCTTACTTTGGCTCTTTCTTTTCCTTTACCTCCATGATTCGTTTACATTTTCCTGGCTCCTGTGGTTACCAGCAGGATATAAATTCAAGTAAAAGAATTTGGAGCTAAGATCCACAAATGAGGCAGAATATATGTCATTTGCTTTTTCTGAATCTGTGTTACTTCACTTAATGTTGTTTCTAATTCCATCCATTGTTTTGCAAATTTCACAATTTTGTCTTTCCTTAGAGTTGACTAGAACTCCATTGTATAAATGTACTGCATTTTCAATTATCCAGTCTTCAAATGAGAAATATTTAGGTTGTTTCCATTTCTTAGCTATTATGAACAGACCAGCAACAAACACTGATGTACAGGTATCTGTACAGTAGGATGAGTCTTTTGGGCATATGCCAAAGAATAGCATAACCTGATCATATCGTAGAAAAAGTGAGGTACAAATTCCCCAAATCTCAGTTTGGAAAATTCTAGTAAGTTTATTTGGGCTTCCTAAAAGAGCCGTGCATGAGCATATCGTAGAAAAAGTGAGGTACAAATTCCCCAAATCTCAGTTTGGAAAATTGTAAGTTTATTTGGGCTTCCTAAAAGAGCCGTGCATGAGTGGGTTACCTACAGAAGAATAGGTAGGTGTGGACTCGCCTCTACATCGAAACAGGGACCCTGCGACCTCCCCACAGATGCCCAAGATGACCAAAGCATATGCCACGTTTTCCCACTTAGGTACAGTCTTCCCTCCCTCCTGGTGCAACTCAGGTTAACTGATTGGTTGAGAAGTGTCCCTCCTTTCTTGCGGAGGTCACTGGTCAGGTTTCTTTGTGATGATCCTAAGCAAGGGAGTATAACCAAGTTTGACATTTGGAGGACAGTATTGTGCCACAACATACAAAGTTTGCTATGTAAATGGTGAATGAGTTATTTCTCCTGAGAATACTAATTGTTATACATTGACCTCTGCAATGGAAAGAAAAAATATTATACCTATCTTAATATATACATTAAAAAAGAAAACAAGTGTTCTGTTTTGTCTACTCATTATTTTATTCAGGATTGATAGTAAGAGACAATAAGTAAAGGAAAGGAAGAAAAATAAATGGAAAGGCACTGACCACTATGATCAGCCTACGGTTTTTGAGCAATTTATTTTGATATGTTAAAAAAATCAAACAAATTAAAATACCCAGAGTTTATTTGTGCTAAGTACAATTTGAGAATTGGAAAGTTCCCTGAACCAGTAAAATTCAGAGGACACTGCCCATCAGTGTTGGCAGACAATATTTACAGGGAAAAAAAAGTAACTTAGCAGAACAGTCCAATTGTTTACTTTATTTGACTGTGGCATTGTTCTGTGACCAGAACAATGTTTTGGTCTGTTTTGGGTAAAATATTAAATAGTATGATGGGTTAAGACTCAACAATGACTTGAAAATATACAATTAATAAAACCTGAAAAATAATTCATTATTTTATTATCATGGACTTACTAACAAGTTTAGGCCAAATCAAATAAAAAATACTTCATATGAAAATAATAAAGAAAATATTGGAAATCTTAAACTCTTCAAGTAGAAAATATATATTGGTTTTATACATTGTTCCTCTAATTTGTAACTTAATATTACTACTCTTTGTAAATTATAATCAATGGCTGCAGTTGAATAATTTGGGAAAAATAGAAATCTATCCTAATTAAAAATAAGCCTTTCTAGAAAGGCAGGGACTTCATTATTGCATAAATAGATTCACTATTATGAAATTGTAGTTATGGATCCTCGATTCAGAAATATTTTTGAAATAACCATTAAAAATATAGTGAAAAAAATGTTAAAATGTAAAAGTAGCTATCACTTAGATATAAATTTAAATTAGGTCAAATAATACTTATCATTTTCTACTAAAAATGAGAAAATTTAACAACCAATGTTTATATAGTATTCTTTATATAATTTTACCAAACATTAAATTAAATGGTTATGCTATCATTTTCATTCATTGTTAGACAACACGTTATGTTACTTTCACAAGTTTATAAATATGTATATATGTTATGTTGAGCATTATGTAATTTTTCAATTTGAATTATAAAATGAATCTCTGCTTTTTGTATAATAGAAAATTCTAAATTTTGATATAATTGTATATGAATCCACTGATACCAAACAGCTTATCAAACATGAAGAGATCATAACAATTTCGATGCAGATTGAGAAAAAATAAATCAAATTAATCATGAAAAAGAGAAAATTCAGTGTTATTTAAAAACACCAGGATTTGGAGAAGTGAATAGGCAGTGAATAATTTACTCTATATCAGAAGCATGAGTAAATTAGGGTCTCTAGGGACAAAGGGAGGATAGACTTTCAGTGCATTTTTCAAGTTTCAGCATAGCCATTTCCATGCACGGGTCACAGAGATTCAGCATTTTCAATGAATTTTTTCTGTACTTCCCTTTTCTCTCATTTCCTTCTCATAATTAAGCTTCTTAATAAAGCAATTGTGTATCATATCCTGCAAAGTGTAAAAATCTAACAGTAATACAGGTGCAATAATTTATGGAAGCAAAAGTAATTGTTATTCTATAAAAAGAGTTACTATGAAGTCATGAACACAGATTAGTTTTCAAGTGAAGCAAACATTTCATAAAAATTACAAAAGTGCAGTTGATGTTTATGAATTACAGACTACTTTCCAAAAATATTAATATTTTAAAGTATATAATTGCATTTCTATTAAATCTGTCCTATGTTATGTGTGTGTTCATTATAAATCATATGTGATGGCTGTAGAGACAAATGGAAAATGTGGTTATGTATGGTACTATTAGTTTATACTATTTTTGGTGTAATGCAAAATTCTCTCCTGGGAGGCCCAAGTGCATGCATGCTCAGTGCCCGAGACTCCTGTGATGTGAGCTGCTGTGTCTTTCTAGCCTCCCAGGCCCCACACTGTCTTTATGACCAACTAACAAAATCAACACAATGTCCCTGTAATCTAAAGTTTGGAAAATAGGGATATTTATTTGGGTTTGCCAACAAAGCTTATACTATCTGGGAGGAGGTCTCTTAGAAAGGCACGGATGCCTATGGGCTCTTTCCCCTACATCTCAGCTGAGCTTTTGAGATCCACCACAGCCAGCTCCCAACCAAGATGGCGAATTGCCAACTTCCTCAGTGTTTGTCCTTATATCTGCCCCCTCATGCAATTGAAGCTCACTAATTGGGTGGGAGGGGTACCTGTCTCTCCCTCTGTCTATGGAGTCTCTTAGGGTTCAGACATTCAGCAGTTACTAGTTCTTTCAGGGGATACACCTAGTCAACATTTGGAAATTGAGAATAAATAAAGCACATTTGGTAGTCTTAGAATGAGCGCAGGTAAAAAGCACAATATGCCTTAACCTTCAGAATGACCCATAACTGAGCCATGGGGTCTGCTTTAATTTTTTGTTCATTCTGCTTTGATTCACCAAGTCACTGAGTCCTAAACCTTTAGCAGAAGATTTTCTTGTTTTGACTCTGTGTTAATTTTGACAAAATAAAATCAGAAAGCTGAGTGCAAGTTTGTTCCATGATCCCTCATTTTCTGGTTTTGAATCTCTCTAGAGATGAGTTTATCACCATGTCTGTCAGAGATATATATTCACCCTTCAAACACACTGACCAGTTGATTTTAATTCCAGACTTCAGGTTAAACAGAATTGTGTTGCTTCTAGACATATAATGTCATTCATTGTATGTTTGTGTATCACTATATCACACCCATTTAGCTTTGAACGATACAGAAATTTACCTTTTCTCAAATTTCCAACTTCATCACCATCATCTATTTCTTTCTAGATCCTGACTAGCAGAATTTTAGCTGCTAGTTAAAGATTTACAGTGCTTTAAGCAATGGAAATATTAAATAAAAATAATAAAGAATATGATGAGAATAATATATTCACGAAATCTGAAATGTAGAACTAAATAGTTGATACCAAATTCTTTGTGTTTCGAACCTTATTTGCTTAATGTATTTAATATAGTTACTTAGATGCCAGATATGAGGCACATACTTAATCCTAGTACTTTGAGATAGAAAGAAGAAGATAAGGAGTTCAGTTCAGTTTTAGCCACAGCTACTTAGTTCAAGGTCAATCTGGTGTACATGAGGTCCTACATTAAAATGAAACAAAACAAAACAAAAAAGGGACATAATTACTTAGATCATTACTTAAATCTCAGAGCTATGAAATTTCAGAGGTAGAAAGGAGAAAATCTATTAATCTAATTTTCTACTTCATATATTTGATGTGTTGCAGCAGACATGTAAAGAAAAGTCAAATTTTCTTTTTCTACTCTTTCACTAGAAATGAATTATTGTGGCATGAGTACCAGTATTTCGATGTGCCTTCCAAGCCTTAGTGTTAGAATCCCCTAGGTCTTCTTTATTGGTTATAACTAGATACTTTCCCTGAATATTGATATGTCCAAGACATCTTTCTTCATTTACTATTCAATTAGGACAGGAAACTTAAGAGGCCTAAAATGTAACTTGATGGTTTATTAATGGCATTGGTGGAGTAAGTTTCAGAAGTCACTCAAAAAATTTTCCTGTAAGTTGGGATATACATACCTAGCAAAAATTAGATTTACAGGAAAATAAGTTACAAAAAATGTGACCTTGACAGGAACATTTTATTAACATTATTTTTAACATTATAAAGATATGAAATTAGTGACATGCTAGATAGAAGTTTATGTGCTTTTCGCATAACATCGAAGACAGGAATTTAAAATAAGATAATTTCATAGAATGCCAAGTGGCCTGAAGGAAATTAAATATTAATGAAAGAAAATCAGAGAATCCCACTTTCATCAGGTAAAGTGTCTATTGATACAAGATAATTTAGAAGTAAAGTGTTTCAGGAGATTTATATAAACAAGAATTAGGACCATGGAGAGTAAGCATAAAAATAGCAAGAAAGGAAATGGCTGAGGAGCAGAGACGGAAAGAGACTGTAATGCGATGTATGATTCTAAGGGCAAATGGGGATATGTTGGAGTTATTCTAGGAAGTGAATAGTAAGCCTTTGAAAACAATTTATTATTAGAAAGATTGAAAAAATACATGAGTTACTTCTATAATGTTATTGAATTTTGGCAAACTTCATACAATATATTTTAATTAGATTTAGAGTCCCTCCAATCTCTGCACCCTCCCTTTGTAGCTAGCCCCCATCAAATATATATATATTCCTATAGAGTCAGGTTTGTGTCCCCAAACACCCTTTGGTATGGGTTCATTTACTGGAGAGCTAGTCAACCTAAGAGTCTCACCCTTAAATGAGAGTGAATCTTACTTTCCCAGCAGTCATTGGTTCCCAATAGTTCCTTCGGTAGGGTTGGACTTTCTTACCCACTTCCCCAGGTCTATACTGTATCTCTCAACTCTCAGTAGAGAAGCTTATTTATGCAGCAGATGGTGGTTAACATAGAAAATGATAACTGGCCAACATGCAGAGAATACGAGGCTACAAAATGCATATTCATGAATAGGACACCTATATCAAACTTCTACATACAAAGACTCAGGGATCATTGAGAAAAGGGGATGTAAATCTTCCAAGAGCCAGAGGGGTACATGACTACAAGGAAACTGACTTTTCCAGAGAACTGTTCAGTTACTCATATGAACTTCACAGCAATACTGACAGAATGGACAATTCAGACAAAAGCTCAAGCCAGACAAAAATCCCCATTTGTCTTATATTAGAAAACATTGCAGTCAGTTGAAAATGAGAAACATTTCCCAAATAACCTAAGCATATTAATGTATCTAAATTGAAAAGAAAACTATGAAAAGATGAAAAATTATATTAACCATCAAGAAAACAAAAAATAGTTATTACAATAGTACTGTAGATATAGTCATTTTGATGTAAAGTAGTTCAGCTTGCAATCCTGCCTTTGTACATTAAAACTGTATTTGTTTATCATAGACATTTATGGCAAACATACACCCACATCCTCAAATTGCATGTTTCCTCAGACATCATTCTCAAGGTCCTCAAAACAACCTTCCCTAAAAGGATATTGTTTTAAAACTGCTTTCACATCTATCAACAGTAAAACAGATGCCTACATATGCTAGTAATAATGTAGTCAAAATAAGGAAAGTAGAAGTGTACCCACAGTATTGGAGGTTGTTATCACCAACAAACATTCTGTGAAAGGAGTCAACTAAAAAATGATCCTCTGCTGTTTCCATGTCTGCAAAGTTGATAATAAGGTAAAATGACCCAATGTTGAGATACACAGGGTGTTTTTCTGCTTATGATATATTGACTTTTTATTGCTGGTCTGACAAATTTTACCTCATTATAAAGATGTGACTATATAGGTAGGCAGCATTTGGGAATTTTCTCCAGTTTTTGAATCTGTGATCTATGAAAGATACTGTGGAGCATTTCAGTTTGTTAAAATTTTAGAAAAATTCAGTATTTTCAGAGTGAAAGTGTCTATACACACAGTGGAAGTATGACACTGTCCTAATGGAAAGAAATAGTGATAGTGCTTCTCCTCATGCTCATTGTATTCAACCTCCATTTTAAAGATCCGTTTCTTACTGATGTGTGTGTGTGAGTGTGTGTGTGTGTGTGTGTGTGTGTGTGTGTATGTGTATGAGTTTATGTGAACCTTGTGTGTGAAGGAGTCACAGAAACCTGAAGAGGATGTTGGAGTACTGAACATGGACCCTCTGCAAGAGCTGTAGGTGCTCTTAAACACTGAGGCATCTCTGTAGACCACATCAGATATTTTAAAAGCAACAGACTCAACATATGTCAGGAAATAATTATAAAAAATATAAATCTTTCAATCTTTCAAAAAAGAAAGACATAAATAGATGATAGATAGATATGTATAAAACAATTTCTAAAAACATAATGAAAGGAAAGATTTTGTTATTAATAAATACAATATATCTGAGTTTTTGGAACACAATCAGTACTTTTTCAATCATTTTTCAGTTACTAAGAAAAGTTACTATGTTCTTTACTTAATAAACACCAATCTTTAAAAACTGTTTTCTCTCACCAGATGACTATTTTTAGCTGACCAATTTTTAAACTCTTTGCCATCTTAGTTTGACATTTTAACTTTATTTAGCATTTTCTCTGCTAATTTTCTTCTAAGTTGGGCACAGGAACACTGCTCAATGGTCTATATTCTACTTTTGGAACAAAGCAGGTTGTAATAACAGTTTATATAATCACCTTGTGGTTAGAGTTACCAAAGAAATAAATCTAGACTTTGCCATGCTCCAAACATATTTAAAGCTCTTCACCCCCTGCCGTCTTTAACCCATTTATTATACAGCCTTAACTTGATGAGTCTGTAGTGTATCTACATTTTTCTATTGTGTATTTTTCTATTGTATATTTTTCTAAAATATACAATAGAAATTCAGATATTCTATTACTCTAAAAAGTAATTTTCATTAACTCAGGGTTTCTGTAAGATGTCTGTGATGTTTTAACTAGATTATCTAAAACGTTTCATTCGGGGCTGTACAGATGATGCAGTTGTTAAGAACACCAGCTGCTCTTCTAAAGGACCAAGATTTGGTTCCCAGCACCCACATAGCAACTAACAACTGTCCATAACTCCAGTTCCAGGGAATCCAATGTCCTCTTGTGGCCTCTGTGAGCATTGTGTGTCCACTTATACAAGATGTAGGTAAAGCACTTATATATAAAATAAAAATGAATGAATGAATGAATAAATAAATAAATAAACAAATAAAATCTCCATTCTAGGTACCATCTAGAAGTCATACTGAAGAGAAGCTTCCTTCCAAGTTCACAAAAATTTGTCAGTGTTCATTTCTCTGATTCCTTTGATAATTAAGATATTTAATTTCTTGATATCTGTCAGTCTTAGGATTCCCATAATTCTATGCCCTGCATAACTTCCACCAAGACTGTTCACTTAGCCAAGGCCAGGCCAGGCAGTGCATGTTTCTAGCAAAATAAAACATATGAAAAATAATCACATGACCACAAACACTCTTGACATACTAGATTAGAAACAAATAGAGGTCTTCTGACATTCATTTGGAGGATAGTTTACAAGGGCATAGGTACCAACAAGCAGGAGTGGATCATAAGGTCTACCACTGGGGACTCCATGCCATAGTCCTCTAGCTTCCAATGAGTCATATTTGACTTCTATTAAAAAAACATTTTACCCTCTCCAGCTCTAGAAATGTCACTCAAACTTTTCTTCAAATATAATATATAACCAAATCCATACCACATCAGTAAATGTTCTTTCATTCTGCTTCATTGAAATAGGACTTGGCACATGCAATCATTTATTTTTCTTTCAACAATTTCATTTTTCTTTCTCCCTCTTTTCTCTTTCTTTTGCACAACTACCCTCCCCTAGTTTGCCCTTCATTTCCTCTTCTGTCCTCTTTTCTCTCTTCTTATTCTCTATTACTTTTTGTTTTTACTATACTTAGTCTTTACTGTTTCTGCTAAAATAATTGTCTTAAGAACTACTTGTGTTTCCAAATGGAAGTGAGGTTTATTGCTTCATGTAAAATTCCATATTCATTGATCATTTCAAAATGAACCCTTTTTATCTTGAGTCATGGCTGAGACTTTTGAGGCAAGGGGCTATTATCATGCATGTTGTTTTTACTATCTTTTGTGTGTATGCGTGTGTGTGTGTGTGTGTGTGTGCGTGCATGCATTTGAGCATTTGTGTGCAGTATGAGGAAATGAAAATTGAATCCAGTGCCTTGCTCATGCTTGTCAAACACTGTACACTATGGACCCATATATCTAGTCCTCTTTGTATATTTTATTTTGAGATGACCAGGTTGGATTGGTGCTTACACTGTAGCCCAGACAATAATGAACTTAGGATTCTTGTGCCTCAACCTCCCAAGTAGATGGGATTGGGCCTAAGAAAACTTGTTATGGTTTGAAGGCAAGTTTAATGACTAAAATACTCACACCCAAAAGCTGAATCCAAAAGCTGAATCCACTCAAAAGCTGAATTCTGAGAGACCTCACCCAGACCACATGACATTGCCTGCTGAGAGAGTTTGGGAAGATAATGTTATTAATTTTGTAGGAGGTTCATGATGCCTGGGCAGCAGGATTGTAATTAATAGTTTGTGTCTTTCACACAGAGAATTATTCTGTCTAATATTGTTGAATGACTGTCTCAATGGGAAGGAAGATACTCTCTTTATATACCATGGGAGCACTATTCTTTTAGGATTTTTTTGTTTGTTTGTTTAGTTTTGTTTTGATCATTATTTTATATGTATAAGTGTTATACCTGCTTGTATGTAATTGCACCCCTGTCATTCACTTCCCCATGGAGGAAAGATGAGGGCATTGATCCTGGGGAACTGGAGTTATGAATAGTTAATAGCCTTCATGTGGGTGCTCAGATTCACACCCAGATCTTCTGCAAGATCAGCAGTGCTCTTAACTTCTGAGCCATCTCTCTATCCCCTCATTTTTTTTCATTGTATTTCAGTGATTATTTAGGATCAGGGTCATATTGATTTATTCCTATACATCTATTAATTTGCTTGTCTTTTTATTGATAAATTTTAATTTGATTATTTTAATGTAATCAAATATATCTTATGAAATATCAATCGTTTAAAAACTGGAGTGGTTTGCTTTATGGGAAGATGTACTTTATATCCTTAAAATATTTGAAAACAGGAGATTAATTGGAGTATCATTGTTAGATTAAGTCATTATAGAGTCCTCAATTCTAGTGAGGATATAGATTTTCTAAGTCTTGTTTTTAACCTTCATGTCATGCTCCCGTAGCTAGCTCAATACTCCTGTACCAATTGGACTCAGAGGCTTTTATGAAAAGAGGACATAAAATTGGTAAGATGATGTGATAGAAAGAATGTCAAAAGGTAGAGGGTAGATATGACCAAAGCACATTGTATACATAAATGAAATTTGCAAGGAATGAACGAAAAGAGAAAAAAAGAAACTATTGTATTAGTTCCTCCAACTAGTAATTCATTATTGCCTCCTGCATTTCTGGGTACTTTGCTTAGGTTTTTTCTATATTTTTGTCAGATGCTTCTATGTTTATAGTTTTATATTTCCTGACTGATAACCCTTATCTTGATGAATTTTTTTAATAGCTAGTAATGCTGTCTTTGAAAATCTATTTTTGCTGATTTTATTAGACCTATTCTAATTGTGTAGTAGGCAAACATCTTTTCATTGTTTCACCTTCATTTTAACTGTATTTTGGTTTCTAACATATTTCCCTTAGACAGGATAAAGCTGTATTTTAGGTCCTAGTAAATCTATAACCCTCCATTCGATATTCATTCTAATCACATTGATTTCTATGTAGGATTCAAGCCTGGCCTTCTTTCTCCATTTACTCCCTTCTCTTATATAAAATGAAAATATTTGAATATAGCACTTTAATATCTCTAGTGAGTTGAATATTATTGATTTTGAAGTAGTTTCAGGATTAATATAAAGTATGTATCTTGAAAAAAAACCTATGAATTTTGATTATATACATATTATTTCTCTGTACTTCTAGTCTTCACTTAGTCAGGCTATAAATGTTACATGGGTTACATAGACACACATATTCACACATGCTGAAAATATCTGGTTTTCCTAAATTCTTATGTATTTTATAGACACGGTCAAGTGTCATTTTTACATTCAATATAATTTTTTCTTACCACATTTATGGTTTTTAAATAATAATGTCTTATTTTTATCTATATAACTCAACAATTCAAATTTGTGTACACTATTATGTGCTGTTGTTTTATGATCATTTCCACAACATGAAAAGTATTTCCATCACCCCAGAAGCAGTGGTACTTAGATAAACCTCAGTGTTGTTTGATCTCTGTTCTTAAAACAGCCTCCTAAGGTGTG
>NW_008336257.1:556230-564483 GCF_000622305.1 Nannospalax galili | reverse complement strand
TAAATATATATATATTTTTAATGTTTCTTTGCAGCTTTTCTCTGGCCATCTCCTAAAGGTAACTGACTTCTATTTTCAAATCTTGACTCACATTCCATTTTCTCAGTTAAAGCTAAACACAAATGCTGTGACTCTTTTTTTTTTGAGACAGGATCTCCAAGTCCAGCTAGCCTGGACTTTACTATTTAGACCAAGCTAGCCTCAATCTCAGAAGATTCTCCTACCTCTGTCTATTGAGTGCTGGTACTAAAAGCATATACCACCATACCTGGCTCAAATTCTGTGACTCCTAAGTGACGATCCTCATCTGCTTCACACTCAAATCCATTTTCAAGTAGAAATGAAGTGATCAAAGACAAGATTGTTGCCACGTACAGTGATTACATTTTGTTGCCAATAAAGAATGTCATGATATTTGATCATAATGAGTTAAATCAAGTTTAACTTTATTCTCATATTGTAATATTTTTCCTTGGATCTACAGTTAAGCAAGAAAGGCATTATTCAAATACATAGCTACATAGAGAGCTTTCATTTTGTTTTCAAACCTGAAAATAATTTGCTTAAAATCCCAGGATACTTAAATCGAAATGTTCTCATTTATTTCTGTCTATAGAAAATTATTGACTATTATCTCACTTTGTAGTTCTAGATTATATAATGATAGGAAAAAATTCAATAATAAATATGTGTTATTCAGGAAAATAAAATGTCAGAGAGGAAGGGAAAAATAAGGAAGAGTTAGTCTTATAGGAGTACAAAATGATGGTCATTAAATTTTAATCATCTGTATGAAATAATGGCAGATTGAATGCAGGAGAATCTCTTTTGAGAAACAGAAAATCAAATCACTCTATATGATTCTATAAAAGTAATTTAACATAAGGTAACATTTTAACAATTTTATGAAGCCTAGTTGGCTAAAAGTTATGTATACAAGTGTTATTTTCTGTTTTATTGTGAGACTGAGGAGTCTTACAAGAGGAAAAGTTACAATACAATGTTTGCAATAGATAGCATATGTACAAACCCCACAATCTTGGGAAGCTTGGAATATTTTATTTTCACTCAATGGGTGATTTTATTAAATTAAATGCTTATTTAATCATTCACATTTAAGTTCTTCTAGATTTCCCATTATAATGTATTTATCAGTAAATCAATTGAAAAGATATACATAATCATAAAATTACAGCATGAAGACATGAAGAACCATTCAGAAAAATATTCTGGAAATAAAGTGATAATCTGTAAGAATGGCATTTGTACAACTGTGTATCATTGAACTGTGACCAAATAGCAATTGTAGCTGCTATGACATGCTGAAATCTGCAGTTCTCAGCAAACTAAATTATAACAATGGAGATTTTAGGGGCACAGCTTTGAGATAGCAAAACTCTTTATAAAAGATTGAAAAGTAACCTAATGGCAAATTTGTCTTAAGTCTGTCTCAAGTATGTTACTTTGGGTTAGCTTGAATTCAGCAGCCATAAACAAGGGCAAAGAATGAATCAGTGAAGCCTCCCCTAATTTCTCCCACACAAGCCTCCTTTTTACAGATGACCATTCAAAACACTGAACATATAGACAACCCAAAAGCAGGTACATAAGAGAAATTATATGTCGGAAGACTCATAGTCAAATTTCATCAAGGAAACCTGTTGCTAATGAAGTCTAAGAAACATTGAAATTTCTGATTCATTAAAATAAAATACTATTGTCAAGGTCAGCTTTAAAATTTTTAATGTTTGATGTAAAATGAAAATCCAGGAACTGTTATTTAAACAGCAGAAGAAAACAATGTTCTTTGAGGTGTTAACATTCATCAGTCTCTCTGATTTTATCACGGTGAATTTGTATTGCCTACTTACTGACTTTGTAATTAAATAAACTAAACCTTTAAATTATTAGCATTGATCTGATCATTTATCTTTATACTATGTAATGCCATTTTTTTATGTCTCAACAGTCCAGGCTGCTCTGATGAATATCACAAATGGGAGCATGGTAACAGCAATATATCAAGGTTCCATCACAGCACTATCTTGGAGTTGCTGATAGGTGCCATCTATCTATGTCTTTACATAGTGAAGAGAGACAGAGACAGAGATATGAATATAGAGACAAAAATCTTCCCTTTTCATGGAGATATATGGAATCACATCAAGACCCTCTACTGAGGACCTCACGGAAGCGTACTTCCATCCTGAAGATCAGGTCTCCAGACACAGCTATGTTGGGAATTAGAACTTTTGGCAGGACACCATTCAACTCACAGTGTGCGGTAATATAAGAACATTTATCTTTCATGGAAAATTCCACAAAGTGGAAGTGATGCTTAAAGTCATGCCAATGCCATTTATTTCACTTCTTAGTAGGAACACATCCTATCAATACTATTTTTGATTTAAAAATAACCCAGAACTGAATGGAATAGGACCTTCAGTTTGCCCTATCCTTCTCTTTGCTTATATGTCAACAAATATTTCACTCAAAAGACTTGTTACATAGAAACCATATCAGAAAAGATACAAACATTTACTTAGGACATTTTAAGCTATCCATTTTATTCCTTCCCTATAGTATGGAATTCTCTTAACATAAATACCTCTTTAATACTTTTACCACATACTTGTCAAGGACTAGGACAATCACTTTGAAATCATTATATGCTCTTCCCCATCTGTATTCTGTAACCACCCCTGGATGGTTCTGCCCACTGGATTTCTTGCATTCGTATAAGTTAAGGCCTATGAAGTCGAGTTAGTGTACTTAGATATTCCTCTGTGTAGGCTCCAACCTTAGCTAAAGCTGATTACTGCCAGGTGAGGGAGAGTTGATATTCTTTAAGGGAGAGACTCTATCTGGGCTTAGTAGACCTCTGCCATTCTTGATTGTGAACACCTACTTGCATAATTTTCATGAAATACAAAGCCACTGCCATTTTAATGGTAAGGATATTTAATAATAGAATGTGAAAACAGTTTTAAGGGGGTACTGAGCCTGCACGCTGTCTGTGTCTGATGCTCTCACATATGCTCCATGTCCCATTAGATTCTGCTTTGTCCTTAAGAATTTTCTGAAGTACAATATTTAAGGCTTTTATAATGGACACTGAATAGTCATAAATCCCCTGAAGAACAGCTCATTTTATTTGTTGTTCTTTGGCTTATTAATTTTTATGTTATTTGTATGAGAGTTTTGACTGCATGTATATATGTGTACCATATGAATGTCTGTCTCGTGTCTCTAAAGGCCAGAAGAGGAAAGCCGACTCTCTGGAACTGAAGTTATAGATGATTGTGAGCTACCATGTGCTCTTAACTACTGAACCATCTCTTCGGGTTAAGAATGGATTCTTTCTAATTATAACTTCTCCTTAACTATGTGAGTAAAATGTTCAAAAAGCCAGATCTGCAGTTAGTATTGAAAATAGAATTATTGATTATAGTTGAACCTTCAAAAAGTCTCATATGATTAAATTATTACCACATCGAGGATTCAAGTACTCATAAGTGAACATTTTGGTGGTCATGGTGGAATATTCACTTTTGTTAAAGACTAATAAATTTATAATTACAGAAAATAGTATTCATTAGAGAAACACTGCTCCATTATGTTAGGGGTGCTAAAAACCTCTTACTATCTGACTGATCTTGTATTATAGATTATTTTAAGATAGATGAAGAGAAATTGAGACAGATCCAGACAGGATATTAAGAATCAGGAGCAATTAGGACACTGTATACAATGATCATTTTATTTTAGACTAGGCTTCCAATAAAAAAAGAATTCATGTTAGTAAAACCTGGAAAATACATGGTTATTTACATGTAAAAATGAAAATGACCTTTAAAATGCAATATATGGAAGGAATGTGTAAGTCCATGTCTTTTTCTACCGTAGTAATGGAGACATGTTGTTTGATTATTGTTTTTATACCACAATTTTTTTAAAAAATTATATATGTGTGTGTGTGCATGTGTGTGTGTGTGTGCATGTGTGTGTGTGTATGCAGATGGTAGATAGGTAGATGGATAAACAGATAGATTAAGTATATATTTCCCAGTGATAGTAAACAATTCTATGTCTCTACTATGTAACAAGGGGGCAAAATGGTGAAACACTTTTTTCTGGGACTGATCCATTAACTACTTAGATATTGGAAGAAATCCTTTTTATTTCCTGACTGACTGAAAGTTAATACTTTAAGACGAGAATTCAGCCATCCAATAAACAGAGAATGGAAAGTGACAAAACTTACCTTTGCAACTGAAATGCTTTTGCCTAGGGTAAGCAAAGCTGGCTGTGCTCATGGGAAAGTTTAAAGAGTTGATATTCTGTTTCATTAATGATTTTTTTGGTTGTTTATAAAAAGACAAAGTGATCATTTATGAGGAGCAAAGACTTAGAATTTGTTAAGTGCAGAAAGTATTTCTTAATGAATAGTGTTAAAGTTTCGCAAAGATTATCTTGAACAGTTGAATAGCATCTTGGGTAGGGGTCATTACTGGTCAATGATTCTGTTCTGGAATAAGACACACAAAAATTTAAAATTTATATGAATTCTTCCTGTAGAAGATTATGTAAATATGAGTATTTTATACTCCTGAACAAGTCTGTAACATAGAATAAACCAAACATAAGTTTTAAGTGATAAGATATGTTAATTGAAATAAATACTTTCTCAAACAAGCATTGAGTATTCAGTAGCGAAACTCCATCCAGTCTCATGCCAATCCTTAGGTACTACTGGAATCTGAGTAGCCAATTCTGTTTTACTAATTTTCTGAGTAATATATAAAACCATTAGGCATGGATATTATGGTAAGCAGAGTAATTGTTTCTATTATATTACTTTAATTATTCATAATATGAGAATCATTTTCTAGTTTTATTAGAATAATTTAGGTCATAAACCTACAATGACAATCCTAGGTGAGCATCACATACATTATCTTATTAAAGTCATCATCAGTTCACCAGACCATTTGAAATAATAGAACTGTTTGCTCCAGGTAAAAATAGGCCCTTATTTACCACTGAATTGTCAACAAAACTGAGGCAGCAACAAAAGTAGGTTAACTAAATTTTTATTTAGTAATAAACATATTTTCAAAGTCAACATTTAATTTTTAAAAGGATGGGGTATGCTGAGCATGGTGGGGCACACCTTTTAATCTAGCACTTGAGAGACAGAGACAGATGAACTTCTATGACCTCAAAGCTACCTGGTCTACACAACAAGTTCCAGGCTGATTGTAGCTACATAGTGATACTCTGTTTTTTAATCTCAGCATGCCAGAGGCAGAGACAGACATATCTCAGTGAGTTGGAGGCAAGCCGAGTCTACATAGTGAATTCCATGATAGCTAAGGTTACAGAGAGACCGTGTCTCAAAAAGACCAAATAAATAAATAAATAAATAAATAAATAAATAAATAAATAAAGTAATGGCAGATCAAAGATTAAATGGTTTTACTAACAGCATGAGAGAAAATATACATTTGTTTGAATGGAATGGATTCTGCTTAAATGTTTTTGGTGAGATAAGTTTGCAAAATGATTCTGAGTTAGGAGATACAGTACTCAAATTATTTTATTTGCATGTTTGATTTGTTTAACAATCAGCATGATAAATTGCTCTCAACCAAGGGATAAGTATTATAAGACAAAGAATACAATGTAATGGTTATTTTGTCTTCAGACACAAAGATTCTGGTGCTCTGCAGACAGTTCAGAACCAATTTGGCTTTCATTGGGGAAAACATATTTTTAAAAATTATATTCACAATTTTTTCTTACAGATCATATGCTTCCCTTTCCTGCACTCATTTAACTTGATTTCCTCTTACATCATTTATAAGAATAATCATGAAACTTTTCTTTTTTAAAATTTATTTTCTGTTTATTTATTTATTTAATTTTTAGAAAAAGCATTTCATTGCAGCTTTAATATACTCAATAAGTTTCCAGAGCAATGATACATCTCTTTCAAAAGTGGCGATAAAAGTTTTAGGTTCACTGTTGAATTAATGCAGTTATACAATATTGAACTCGGTATAAGCGCTGTAAGACATAAAATTGAATGAGTTTTTAACCTTTAAAAAAGATCTCCATTTCATTTTAAAATATACTGTTTCTTACAGAAAGACTCTTTGTTTTTGCTAACTTTTCTTATACTGAAAATGCAGATCATATTCCAGGACAATTTCAATGAAAGAGATAAAGCAACTCCTGAAAATTATGACTAATAAAAATGTCAGCTTATAATTACTAAGTATAGCTTGAACTATAATCGTAGTTTTCAGGTTGAATATGATCTTTTCACTCACCACTCGCAATCTATAAATGGTTTTCTGTATTCAATCATTTTCATACTTTTCCATCAGTTTAATAGCAGCTAAACGAACTGATGAACCAAACACATCATCTCAAACAATAGCTCAAGAGAAGCCTATTAGTCATCTCAATATGCTCATAATTTATGTAAGAAAACCTATATGTCTGGTTATTCAAAGAGCTGGGAGATAGAAGCTAGGGCCTTGCACAGGCTCAGCATCTGCAGTGTACTGAGTGATAGCCCCAGCATCCACTGGAACTCGATGCAAGGCACTATTCAGTATAGAAAATGAACTATTTGAAAAAAAAAGTTTCTGGACCACAGTTTGTGGATAAGAGGTCAAATTCAATAATTAATTAAGAAATGGAAACCAAAGTATGGGATGATTAATTAATATGTATAGATTTAAAACACTCTATAATAGCTTAATTTGTTCTGGCCTGAATAATTATCTCAAATGAGATTTTTATTCACAGAAGAGAAAAAAATTATGAAGAAATTATCTGAATTTGAAAAAATCAATAATAAAATGCATAAGGATATAAGCATTAAGTGCAGTGCGCATATTCATTTATTCATTTAAAACATTATTCTAGTAAATAAAATACATATAAATCTGAGATTTGATTCTGTGATTTGCAGTAAGCAGAGATTTTTCTCTTATAACACAGAAAATGCCTTTTAATTAGAGAAATAGAATTTACTGTTCTCAAACTAAATATAAAATCTTGTTCAATGTTGCTTATCTAGGAAAAGCAAAGACACAGAGTTAATTTTAGGAATGCTAAATCTGTTAAACACTGTAAATACACCATATCAAAAATACTGTATTTTCAATCATAGGGGTACATTTATCAAATAGGTGTTTGGAAATGATCTAAAAGAAACAGAATGAACTTAATGACTATAGAGGAATCCTAGTAATTTTAACATGGGTTGCTAGATAGAAAGATCATTTCAATCTGTGGAAAGACAAATGAAATTACATGGCACAAACTTCATCAACGATGCAGACCTTATCTAGGTAGAACCACCCAAAAAATGAAGCGAATAAAAACTATGTGCATGGGAGCAAGCAGAAGCTGTATTTTTTACAAGTAAATACATTGCCTTATTTGTGTTTGCAAGATACTCTTATGTCAAGGTGTGGAAACAGTGTGTAGCTAAAAGTAACTACAACCTTATTTTCTCTAGATAGAAAAACCCAAGATTTGGGTTAATTCTTCTTATCCAGATTATACAAGACATCACTCTGATAACAGTATTCATGATATTTTATAGGTTAACTACTGATCTTCCTTAATTAAATAAGAATCAAAGTTGTCCTATATAGTACAGTTAGCCAGTATAAAAATAAAAATTAAACTGCTGGGCATGATGCCACACAACTTTAATCCCAGCACTTGGGAGGCAGCCTGATTTACAGAGTGAGTTCCAGGCCAGCTGGGGCTACAGGAAGACCCTCTCTCAAAAAGCCAAATAATAATAACTAATAAAAATAAAAATTAAACTATCTATATCTTACTAAGGAAATGGACAATACTACAGTGTCACTTCTAGAGTCCCATTTCCATTTTTATCATCAAAAGAAAGTAGTTGGTTTTGCCTTCAAGGCCTATAAAATTCTGATTTTCTAACAGGTTAAATCCCCTTTTTATTAATGTTATTAATGTTTGCTATGTAAGTGAAGACATTCTTGATAGAATAATGCTTAAAGAATACTGTATTGCTATATAATTTCTTCTATGTTTCACTTCATTTTTTTAACAAAATCTGGTATGATACTCATATAACAAAATAGATGAAGTCATTAGCCACAAAAAGAAGTATTAGGGTTAGTGCTAGCCACTCCATAAGGTTGTAGCCATAAAGTCTAAGTGATTCATAAAAAAAAAAATCGAAAAAATAAT
>NW_008336257.1:542277-556029 GCF_000622305.1 Nannospalax galili | reverse complement strand
ATTTGTTTAAATTCTACATATACATAAAATTGTTTATAGACGACAGATAACTGTAAATTCAGGGGAAACATAGTCATCCTCATTTTTATTTTAATGTTTATTGCCTTAATCTGTTACATTTTCTCCATTAGACTGAGTAATGTTCTTGATTGTTTTATTTAGATATGATCATTCCATTATGTAACACATGCAAATGTTTTGTCAGATTCAGATGACAAAAGGAAAACAAGTAAGATCTGGATCATGATGGCTAATAATTTTGATATGATCCAGAGTTTCTTTCTTATTGGCTGTATCAGCTAGCTATTCCTGTTTCCTGAAGACTGCTATCTCACCTACAACTGAGCCTCATCTACAACAGATTCTAGGAATGAGCTTTCCTAGGGATGACCTGGGAATAACTAATATATGGCCCCTGCATGCACAAAATGTGATGCTTGGCCAACAGGGCAAACTGTGAAAGAAAGTTCCCAGAATGAACTCCTGCATCTTGAGCTGAATTTCCTGCAATTCAGCTGACCAACTGATTAACACTTCAATGACTGTGGAGAGTTTGGAATGTTGCAGATCCAGAGCCTATCCATACATTATCTGGGGACATCTTTAACCCCTTAGATAGCTACACCTTGCCTACCTCTGTTCCTGAATTAATATTCTGTGACTAATAAAATGTATTAACTTAGCAGACCACCAAGTACCACCAATCGAAAAGCCGAGAATGTCATCAGACAACATCCAAGACCCATAATAGAATTACCCCCCTTCCCACCAGTTTGCTAAGACCTGCCTATTCAGTGTATCCACAAAGGTACTTGAAAAGTGTCTCAATTTATGAGTTTTCTTTGTTCTGTTACTACAAAAATTTAATGCAACTGTAATGCTCTGGAACATGGAATATGGGGTAACCTGAATCTGTTCCTGGGCCATGATCACTCATATTTGGCTACAGAAAAAACTATTTGTCATCCCCTTTAAAAAAAAAAAAAAAAAAAGAATTTTGGCATATGAGAAATAATGACAACCTAAATGAGAGATAAAATGTCCAGTATGTACTCAGACTTGACTATTAGAAGGAAAACCAACATTATCAATTCCTTTGTCAGATTTTCAGGGTCACAAGTGAGAGCAGAAACTATAGGGAAAAGAAAGGAAGCCATCTGCTATGCCCTCATTAGAGAATGGAGGCACAAGGAAACTGCAGTTGGGTTAACTTGAAATATTCATTTTATGTACTTGGAATCATAATGTATTTTGTTTCTTCTGTTTATAGACCAAGTTATTAATCAGGTACTGTTTCTTCTAAACCAAGTTTCTGAGCATGGATTGGGCTTCCTAGATTTATTGTTTCAGGGATCAATGACAGAAGTTTTATCTTCTTACATGATCTTGACAAATCTTATACTGCCAAAGTCTTCATTTCAAAACCGGTGCAAATGGTCCCTCAACCATACATAAAACCACATCTTTCTTAAGTGAAGCCTTATCCCTTCAATGAAATAACATTCAATTTTAATGGAACAAACCACTTTCTCCAACTCAGTGAGACTATGAAGGAGCATCTCAGGATCAGGGTCCCAGGGTTTTATAGAGTTCTGGTTATGGCTGGTTTTCAGTTCTGCTTTTCTTCTTTCTGTTTCTGTCTTGCTCAAAAAGCTTTTAATTGCAAGATAATTTCTGAATTATTTTCTTTAAGCTTGTATATTTTGAGGGAATCTGGCTTATAAGAGGAAAGAATATTTTCATATAACACACTTTTCAGCTCTCTATATAATAATGTTTGGGGGGCAAATCTGAATAAAAAGTAGTAATTGCTACCTAAAGTGTTATTTTAGAATTTATACTTTTAATATATTTTTATATTTTCTAAATAACACACACACTGTATACACACACACACACACACACACACACACACACATATATATATATATCTTTTGGAGTTGGAATATTCTGTACTCTGGCAATTAAGTACTTCACTTTTCATTTGTATTCCTTATATTCTCTTCTCTGTCAAGTTCTTTATTTAGTCTCTAAAACCCAACTTTTTAAAATTTCTTAATTTATATCTAATTTGTGCCTTTTTATCTTTATTTTTATTTTTTGGGTCTTTTTTTTTTTCCAATCAGGGTCTCCCTCTAGCCCTAGCTGTCCTGGAACTCACTATGGAGAACAGACTGGCCTTGAACTCACAGAGGTCTGCCTGCCTCTGCCTCCCAAGTGCTAGGACTACAGGCATGTGCCACCACACCCAGCTTAATTTGTGCCTTTTTTATGTGTATGAGTGTATGGCCTGCAAGTGTGTACGTGTACTCATGTCATGAAATACTGATGGGCTCCTATTCCTCTGGAGCTAGAGTTATGAATTGATGTTGTAATATGGTTGCTGAGAATCAAACCTGAGAGCTTTAAAAGAGCAGCCAGGGCTGTTAACTGCAGAGCCATCTCCCCAACCCATTTGTGCTTTTATTTATTTATTTTTTTAATTATTTATTTAATAACCACATACTTAAAAGAAGCGTTTCGTTACATCAGCATTGACATATTCAATAACAATTTTCTGAGCTAGGCTGCATCTCTTACAAAATTGACTGTACATTTTTAGGTTTCAGTTGAATTAATACAGTTATACAATATTGAACTCAGTATAAACCCTGTAAGACATAAAATTCAATGAGGTTTTAACCTTTAAACAGATCTCCATTTCATTATTAAAATACACAGTTTCATACAGAAAACTTCCTTTTTAATGCAATTGACATTAAGATGTTTGCACATGCGTTTCTAATTTCTGGTTACTTTCTGAGCTCCTTGGCATATGATCATGGATATAAAATCATCAGATTTCAATGATAATGTTTTTCACATCTGCTAATTATTAAGGAGCAAATTTCTATGCTTTGAATAATTATTATTTTTTAATCATACTTAAAAAATTTTTAATAACTACATGATTAGAAGAAGTATTTCACTACAGCTTTAACATATTCAGTAACACACACCAGAGCAACAGTACATCTCTTTCACAAGTGGGTGCAACTTTTTAGGTTCACAGTGGAATTAATATAGTTATATATTATTGAACTCAGTAAAAGCCCTGTAAGACATAAAATTTGATGAGTTTTTAACCTTTAAAAAAGATCTCCATTTCATTTAGAGTATCTTGTTCCTTGCAGACAGACTCATCATTTTTGCCACTAACGCTGAGATTTTGGTGCTTGCATCTCTGATCTGTATGTATCTGATTATTACTGGTCATAATCGGTTGCACTTGGATCTTTGGCACCTGTGTATATCTATAAAGCCATTGGGCAGATTTCAGTGGCAATGTTTATCACCTCTACTAATTAACATGATGCAAATTTCCATGCTCTCTCTTCAAATATAATACATCATTGATGCTTCCTTGTATTTATTTGAAATGCTGAGGAATTTGTTTGGTTACACTGAGTTGTCTTAAAATGCCACCTAACATCTTCTATAAATTATTTTAGCCTAATAGATTTTATTCATTGAAGCAAATAAGCAGCTAGTATTTACTAAATTATTAGTGTCCACAGCAGCAGAAAATCCCCTTGTTAATATTCTCCTGTATTCTCATAAAGAATTTATACTTGGACAACAGTTAGCACAAAAGAAATATCAGGATGATGGGATTTTTTTAAAAAATACTTAAAAATTATAAACTTCTTAGTCACAACGCTGAATGAACATGATTTTATAGTATATAAATTCCACAGAATAAGTCATGAGATTACTAATTTCTTTCACATATGTAGTATCTTTTATGAAGCAATTGCAATGATAACCATTCTAGGTAAAACAACTAATAAAGAGACTTTGTGAGACTTTATTCTTCATATTTATCTACTGAAAGTTTAGCATTTGTAGGCATTACACCCTGTTTCCAAGCACTTCGTAAGCGATATCATTAGATCAATGTTCATGAACACTGGGAAAATCATATTTTGCTATGAATACAGTGATGATAAACTGAATGTTGGTACTTATGCATTGTACTTGTGGTTGGGGAAACAGGGGAGTCTATTGGCAAGTGCTGTGCTCATTATCATTTCCATTAACTTGCTTCTCAATATATTGTTGAACATTTTCTTTGTATTAGTTACATTTCAACCTACTATTCTTCTTTCCTTTGAGAAATGCTGTAGATTTGTCTAACAATTTAAAACTTACATTACTTTGTACTGTGTCAAAGAACATCTCTAATATTGTCAAAAAAATTTTCTCATGCACATTTCTGATGCCAAGCAATGAATTTCATGGGAGTTCTCCTGAATGGTTTTAAATGTAGCATCTTTTAACTAACCTCCTATTTAGTAGATATTTTAACTTTATAATCTACATTAACTTTAAATAAAATGTCCCAGCCCATAAACTTTTATGCTTTTGTTTTGTTTAAGAGTTTGAATAAATTTAATTACTGGATGCTTTTCTAGGGATTTGTTGCTTTGGCAGATGCTTTACTTCTTTCCCTGTTTCCCTCAGAGAATGCACAGAAGAATGCAATTTCTACAAAATAAGTCGTGGCCTGATACTTTCATCCATAGAGTGTATGCAAAACGATTGATCTTCTCAGGAAGAAAAAATAAAATTATTTATAGTAATCAAAATCAATACGTCTGTGCTATGCCAGTCTTCTAGATTCTTATAAGCGATAAATATGTATACATTTACAATACATCAATATCAACAAATATTCATTATATTTTTTACAAATATACAAAATAAAAAAGGAAAGATGCAAAATTGATACATGACGTCTTCAAATGATGACAGACTAATAGTAATGAATGAAAAATACATGAAAAATGCTCAGCATCACTAATTACTGAGCATTTATAAATCAAAACAACAAGTTATCAATTAAGCTCATTCAGGATAGCTATTATTAAAAATACTTAAGATAAAATGCATTGGTGAGACCATGAAGAAAAGAAATCGAGCCCACAGTGCTTTTGTGAATGTGAATTAGTGCAAGCATTTTGGAAAAAGAAGATTATCTTAAAAATTAACAGTAGAACTACCTTATGACCTACTAATTTTATTTCAGAGACTGCTTCAAAATGAGTGCAGAAGCTCTTAAATGTCCCTTTTTCTTTTCACCAATTAAAAGTGTATGTTGTAAAGATAGAAGAATATCGACAAAAGCAAGATGATTGTAAGTACATCCAATCTCACAAAGAAATGAATAAATGAAATAAGGAAAGAAATGGATGACATGAAAGAAGAATTCAACAGAGACAGAAATATTGAAAAATTTCAATCTGAAAGGCTAAAAACCGTAATAAAAAAATGCTGAGGAAAATCTCAGCAGCAGAGTGTGGAAAGTACTGCACAGCTGAACTTGAAGACAATATGTATTAAACTGGAAACATTCAACGAAGTTGAAGTGAAACAATAAGGTGCCATTGGAATTTCCAAGATATATAGAACACTCTGAAAAGTTCAAATTTATTGGATTTTTGGCATGTTTTAAAGACATAGAAAACATTTTTGAAAGGCTCGTAATAGGAAATTTCCCAGAATCATGAAAGAGATATTCTTCCAGAAGCAAGCACCCTTTAGGACCTAATAGGTAAGACTAGAAAGGAAACTTCCCCCTTACATTATAATAAAATCAGTAAATTTACAGAGAACGTCTGTGGAAACCAACAAAAGAGAAACATCAAGTCCCATATAAATGTAGGTACCTCAAAATAACCCTTTTATTACTCAACTGGAACCTTAAAAACATAAAGGAGTTTGACCTCATGTCACACATCTTTAATCTCAGCACTCAGGAGACAGACAGGAGGACCTCTGTGAGACTGACGGAAGCTTGTTCTATGTAGTGCATTCCAAGCTAGGCTGGGTACAAGGAAACCCTGTCTCCCAAAATGAAAAGAAGAAAAAAAGTCAGAAATGTTTGGAAAGATATTTTTCAAGTTGTGAAAGATAATTGATAACCCAAAGTACAATTCCCAGCACTTTTGGGGCCTCCCTTACTATGACGGCTAAACTTTGTTGTCAACTTGACATACTGGGGAACAAAGAACCTCAACTGAAGAACTGATTTTATCACACTGACCTGCGGCATTATGTGGAGTATTTTCTTGATTAATAACTGGTCCGAGAGGGCCCAATTCACTGAGGACAGTGCATCCTGAGGCAAGAGGTTGTGGCCTGCTTTAAAAAAAAAAAAAAAGCTGACTAAGCACAAGCCAGAGGTATCAAGTCAGTAAGCAGCTTTCCTCCACGGTTAATGCTGTTGCTTCTGCTTGAGGTCATGCCCTGATTTTTTCTCAGTAATCAAATGTGATCAGGACATGCAGGTCAAATAAACCTTTCCTCTGAAAGTTCCAGCAGCAGAAAGTAACTAGAACAATGACCAACTACTCATAGATAAATATCCCATACTTACTATTGAAATTTTCATTTAATAATCTGCATTGTTGGGGTGAATCATTGGTCACTCATGCATGTTATTGCATTCAAACTTTCTCCCTTTCTTTTACATACATATATGTTAAATATTTATTATTTTTATTTTATATGTGTGTATTGCTTGCATATAGGTAGCTGTACGTGTGTCATGAAATGCCCAAAGAGGTCAAAAGAGGTCTTTGGAACTATCTGGAATTACAGATGGTTGTTAGTAGTCATGTGGATGCTGGGAATCAAACCCGGGTCCTATGCAACACCAGTCAGGGTTCTTAACCATTGAACCATCTCTCTAGCCCCTTACTAGAGTGTTGAGTTTTAAGAGTAGTTTTTCTTTGTTCCCTCCTTCTTCTCCTTCTGCTCCTTATTCTTAATTTGTTTTAGTGTACACAAGGTGTTCTTCGGCACCAGTTGACCTATAAATCATTATGTGGAGCAGACTGGCCTTAATCTCACAGAGGTCTGTCTCCCTCTGTCTTCCAAGTGCTAGAATTAAAGACATGTACCTCCAAGGCCAACTCATGTATTTTTATTTGTTTGTTTTCCTTTCAAAGAAAAAGTTATTATTATATGTATGAGTGATTTGTCTGAATAAATGTATGTTCACCATTTGCATGCCTGCTGTCCACAGAAGACAGACGAGGACATCTGGCGTGCTGAAACTCCATTACAGGAAATGTATGCCCTACTTTTCCTGTAATAGTTTCAAAGTTTAGGCCTTGTGTTGAAGTCTTTACTGAAATTTTGGGTTGAATTATACTGAATCTATAAATTGCTGTATTAGCTACATTTCAAAATAAGCACTTTTATAAAAAGTTTGGGAGATAAATGTAGTTGATCAGAAAAAGAGAAAATTGGGAAAAAAAAAACAAGAATGAAAAAGTAATCTATCAGCTGTTGCATATCACTAACTTTAAAGAATAACAGGATACCATTTAAGGTGCTGATATATATAGAGAAAGTTTTAACTAATCAGAGTCACACTTTGCTGAGGCTTCTAATAACTCTCTAGTTCGCTTTTATTTCTTTGAAAGTGTAAAGGTATGACTTTACTGCCTTGCATTTAAATTAATTGTGTATTAACAGCAAACATTACAGTTAGTTCATCTGAAAATACATATGCCATGTGGACACAAATAACTTCCAATAAAAAATGAATCTTGGATAATTTTAAATAAATTTAATGTTTGTTTTACTTACCTGAGATGATTTTGCTCTATTACCTTTTTATTTATTAGAAATTTTGGAGTTTATGTGAAACAAAGAACAAGGTATAAGTAAATGTAAGCAAGTTCAGGATTCAAAGAAGTGCAAAAAAGATTGTATTTCTTCATGTTTCAGCAATTATTTCTAAGTTTTAAATCATATAATACAAGTTTCAAATGAATTATTTCTCTCATGAAGATACTCAGATGGAATCTGATTTCCTCTGATGGATTTTTAAAACTTTGTTGTGACTTGGAAAGAATGCAATGGCTTTCTGTAAAAACTGATAAAGCTACAGGACAGAGGGCAAGCTCCAAGACCATGGCCAGGCAAGACAAGTTTCAGAAAGCCCTGCTTGATTTTCTGATACACTATCAGAATTCAAGATGACTGAACAGAGGTAGAGATGGTAAAAAAGAAAATAGGAGTATTTATAAATTTCAGTTACATTCTGTTGGCTGCATGCTAAGCTGAAGTACAGAGGATCCTTAAGGAGAAAATATAAAAGAGTTATTGGTAAAAAGGTGTTCTAAGCTAACATCGTGAGGTCTTTAAAATCAAAAATTAGAGTGGGGGAAGGGAGTACAGACAGACCCCTCACAAAGAGAAAAGCCTATGAACACAAAGCAGCGAAGAGGTGCACTGCAAGCGAGTGGAAAAAGTGCAAAGGAACCAGATCCATGGACAGATATTTAGAACTGAAAAACGTATAATGTTTATGGGTAATTCACCAGTCTGTTCTGTTCTGGAAGCTTTTGCTAATTAAGACGTCCTTAGATTACTATGTGGAACATCATCATTTTAGAATCCACTTACCTGCTTAGAAGATTGAGGAATAAAACAGAAGGTCATGTATCGAGTAAAGAATTGACATATTAACTTTCCCACTGCTGAAAATTATTGATTAATTAGGAAGAAAAAAGCAGCATTATACTTTCTTCATTTGTGCTATATATCCAGGCCCTGCCAATATCCTAATTATTACTTACTTGAAGATATTTACAAATATCATTGTTTTGGTGATGAAATGTGATAATTCCATACCTGACAATACTGGACAAGCGTCTCAAAGTGCCAAGTGCTATTTATGTCTCCATACCTGACAATATTGGAATTTGGTATGAAATTTCCCTGAATAATCCCATAATGTTCAGCTAGTAAATACAGGATAGAATCAGACCAGAAACCCAATATGGCACTGCCATAAAGTATTCAGTTGCAAAATTACTGAAATCACATATTCGTTTGTAGGTTGAGTATGCTATACATGCATCACTAAAGAATCATAGAAGAATTAAAGGACTCTATAAAGCCTTTCAGTTTCCCCTGTTTGCATGTTTCTATTCTCATAGTGATGACTGGTCAATGTACTGGGCCACTGACAAAGGATATGGATTTTATTTTTTTTAATTTTTTGAGAATTCATTCAAGAGTATTGTTTTGTATTATATCTATCCTACCTAGTCCCCAAACAAGTCACTCATCCCATATCACTCCACCCCTTCTCAATTTCTTGTCCTTTTGTTTGATTTTTATTGTTCTATATATAATAATGTATAGAACAAAAGTCAGCTGCTATTTTAATGGACTCTCCCTTTATATGTGATTTTATCATTCTCTGTTCACAAACTAATAGAGCTAAATATCAATAAATAAAAAATGGGAAAAAGTACACAAACTCATGGAAACTAAACAACATATCACTGAATGGAAATTTGATCAAAGTAGAAATAAGAGGGAAAATTTAAAAGACTGAGCATTGAATGAAAATGAAGCTGCAACATATGAAAATCTATGGGACACAATGAAGGCTGTCAAAACAGGAACATTTATAGCATTATATACCAACACCAGAAAATCAGAAACATCACATATAAATTAATTATGCACCTAAAAACTTTGGAAAACTAAAAACAAACAACACCTAAAATGATTAGCTAGTGAGAAATAAATAAAATCAAAGCTAAAATTAATGAATTAGAAATTAATAAAGCAAAACAAACATCAATTAAAGAATTTGTTCATTGAAAACACTATCAATACTGACCGTAAGTTAGCTAAATAAACCAAGAGAAAGTGGACTCAAAATAACAAAATCAGTGACAAAAGCAGAAACATTACAAAACACCCAGAAGAAATTTAAAAAGTAAGACTATAATTTAAAAATCATACTGCACTAAGCTGGAGAATCTAAAATAATTGGATAAATTTCTAGATATTTATGGCCTACCAATGTTAAATCAAAATGACAAAATATTTAAACAGTACCATAGCAACCAGTGAGATAGATTGAAGATTAAAAACATCCCCCCCGCCCACTGAACAGTAGTACAGGACCAAATTAACATGCACAGAATTCTACCAAACCTTGTAAGAACTGATATCAATGTATCTCAAGTTATTTAGTAAAAAGAAAAGAAAGGAATCCTCCAAAATTCTAAGAAGTCATTATTACCTTTGCATTAAGGCCAGACAGAAGTAAACATCAAAAAAGTAAATTATAAGCCAATCTCCGTTATCAATTATAGACACAGAAGTACTCAATAAAACACTTGCTAATGGAATGCAAAGATACATAAAAAAAAAAGATTACCCACCATGATTAAGTTGGCTTCATCCCAGGAATGCAGGGATGGTTCAAAACACACAAATCTGTTAATATAATTCACCACATAAACAGTCTCAAATATAGAAACCTCTTAATTGCCTCATTATATACAGAAAGTTCTGTGACAAAATACAACATCAATTCATGATAAAATCAAGGATAATCTAGGGATACAGGTTACATAATTCAACTTAATAAAAGCAATAAATAACAAGGCCACAACCAACATTGTACTAAATGGAGAAAAACTCAACACAGTCCAATTAAAATCAGGAACAAGATAAGAATATGAACTCACTCTGTTCATGTTCAATATTGTCCTTGTAATATTAGCTAGAACAATAAGGCAAATAAGACACAAGTTGAAAAAGAAGTCAAGTGATTGTCATTTGAAGGTAATAAAAATATACACATATAAGAACCTAAAATATTCATTGGAAAACTTCCAAAGCAGATAAACACATTCAATAAATTAACAGAACCAAAAATTCAGTAGTTTTCTTACATACCAACAACAAAATTTATGAGAACAAAATCAGGGAAATAATCTCACTATCAGTAGCCTCAAAACCACAAAATATCTTTGAATAAATCTGGCCAAGAAAGTAAAGAACTTATATAATAAAAATATTCCAATTTGAAGCTCTCAGGAGGCAGAGGAAGGTGCATATATGTGATTTCAAGGCCAGCATGGTCTAGTCTTCATAGCTAGTTCCAGTCCAGCTGAAGTTACAAGGAGACCCTGTCTCAAAAAAATCAAAAATAAAAATTCATATATTGAAGAATAAATTGAAGATACCAAAGATGGAAGCACCTCAAGTGCTCATGGAGTGATAGGCTTAATACTGTGAAAATTATCGCCCTTCTAAAGCAATCTACAAATTCTATTCAATAACCATTAAAATCCCAACAGAAGTCTTGACAGAAATTGAACCAAAAAATTTTAATTTCATCTGAAACAGAAATCCCAGGACACCCAAAAGAATCCTGAACAATAAAAGACCTACTGGAGGCACTGATCTAAAATTACACTACAGAGCTTTACTAATAAAAGCAGTGTGGTATTGACATAAAAAGAGACACATTGATCAGTGTAATACAGTTGAGGACCTCAATTTAGTTCCAGGCCTTTAAATATACCTAACTTTTGACAGCAATAGTGTGAGCATTCTCAAGAACCATGTAAGGTCAAGCTAGATAAATAATCAAAGCATAGAAGGGGGAAGGAATTTTTGAAAATTGATGGCTGTTGGGAATGAGAGAGTTAATGTCATTTCAAGGGTAATTCTTTTGGGTTAGCTATGCCGAAATGGATGAATTCATCCATTACACCAAAGTGCAATGGGGACACAAATTTAACTCTATAAACCTTAATATATGAACAGTAGAGTACATGAAATTGGGCAGGGTTTAGTAAGAGGTATTGAAGATTGGATGGGGTTCTAAATACAATAAAAATATATTGGATGAAATTCACAGACATTCAATTAAAAAGGAACACAGAAGGACAGGTGCTTTGGGCAAAGGAAGGGAAGCAGGTATATGGGTCAGGGAAGGGAAAACAAGGAAATATATGTCATGTAATCAGAGTGTATTATATACGTGCAAGCAAATATCATAATGAAACCTATAATTTTCTACAACTAATACATGTTAATAAAAATTTAAACACTAACTAAAGAAAGTATGAAACCCTTATGTTGAGAAAAAAAACAAACTTATGTAAAACCTGTAAGTTAATTTAGGGGAAATAAGCAAGAGAGACTAAATAATTAATTATACATAAAGAAAACTAGGAATCAAAATAGCATGATGCCAAATAGTAGATCACCTTAAAGTGATGAGAATAATGTAGGGAGATATGGATCATCCTTGTAAGAATTATTTTTAATATATCTATATTGTGCTTTCTTAATGCTCAAAGGTTTATTTTAGTTGCATAAAAGAAAATTGAAATTATTTGGTTGCACCCAATATTATTGAGATGCGAAACATCATTCTAAAGCGAAAAAACATGTTGTTTTCGATTTTACGATAACATTAGAAAATATAGTGTCAAATATGTTCAAACATTTTTCTACAGAGCATAGAATTTTGAGTATTGTAACACTGAGCAATGTCTTAAAGATCCATATTGTTCATCTGCAAACCTTTCTTTTTCATTACTATGATGGTATTAATGGATTTTTGAAAATGTTTGGCATATAAAATTTGTATTATGATGAAGTGCATAGAAATGTTGAGTTTCTTTTGAAATAGAAGCTCTGTTGAATCTATATAATCAAATAGCAAGAACTTATATCTGAAGAGAATTGAATCTTCCTGTCTATGTATATAGAATGTATATTCATTCAGCTCTTCTTTAAATTTCTTCAATCCTTTAAGTAAATCTTGTGCATATGTTGTTAGACATGCAGTGAGACTTGCATTCTCATCTTGCTGTTGCACATGTTTCTGCATTTTCACTTTACATTACAGTTGTTCATTACTGCTCCTTGTAAATGCAACTGAATTTTATGAATTATACTGCCATAACTTTTTAAAATTTCCAGTATCTTTGTTGAATGCCAAAAGACTAACCTTAAATTTAGAATAGCATCTTAAGGATGTATTACATCTCTTAACAATGAAAATTACTCAATACAAATTATTTTAGATTCTTAATTTTGTGTTTGTTCTTGTTTGTTTTATTTTAGTTTGATAAAAACCTTTCTACCCAGCAATGTGTCCCAGAATATTCTGTATAATTATATTAATTCAAGAAATTTTATAAAGGAGCAATAAGTGATACTAAGAACCAATGTCCAATTCACCCTTCCATCTCCCCCGCTGTTCTCTACTCCCAGTTTGGGACCTGCGCCATTTCTAGTCTTGGGGCCCCAGACACCTGGGGAACCAATACTGTTTCCTGATCCTTCTGACCCAGACCAACTGAGTGCCTTTATTGGGCCCCAGGAGCACCGCTTCTGGACCTGGCCCCACCCTCACCTCCCTCTATTTCCCTGGTCCTGCAATACCTGCCATCCTCTTGCTGGGGCTGACAGCCACTTTCTGGGGCTCCGAGGTTTACCTTTCCTCTCCCTGATCCTTTGCATCCAGTACAACCCAGCTACTCAATCCAATCCCTGGGAAATCTTGGGGCTTATTGCTACCCATCTGCCTTTGCATCCCTGCATGGCACGGCCACTGCCAGGGTCTCAGATGAGTCCAACACCCAAGTTCCTGAGGCCAAAATCATTCTTAGAAGATTCCAGACCTAAGGAGAAAGCCTGAAAACTTCTGACCCACATTGGAATTGGGCCACCGCGGAACTCCGGAAAACAAAATCATGCCGGCCATGACAATATAAAATCAAAAGAGAAAACCAGAAGCTTAGATGAACCAGCTCTTCATACCCAAAAAGTAAACCACAAAGACACATAAAGTTCAAAAAAAGAAGCAGAACTAAACTTGAAAGCCCAATATCACACAAGAGTCAGAAACTACAAAAGAAATTCACA
>NW_008336257.1:541664-542134 GCF_000622305.1 Nannospalax galili | reverse complement strand
TAATCAGCCTGAAATGAAGAAGGGTGAAACACTCAGTAAGCCAATTAGAAACAGCAGGAGAAAGCCTCACCAATAGGATGAATGAAATGGAAAGCAGAGTATCGAGACTGGAAGATAAAGTGGACAAACTGAACCACTCAAGCAAAGACTATGAAAAATTTAAGAAATCACAAGACTGGAATATGCAGGAATTGAATGATACCATAAAAAGACCAAACTTGTGAATCATATGCATACAGGAAGGAGAAGAATCCCAATACAATGGCATGGACCAGATCTTCAACAGAATTGTGGAAGAAAATTTCCCAAACTTAAAGAAAGACATGCCCATACAAATACAAGAAGAATACAGAACACCAAACAGACAGGATCAGAACAGAAACTCTCCACGGCACATCGTAGTAAAAACACTACACCCACAAAACAAAGAGAAAATTCTGAAAGCTGCAAAAGAGAAACAACAAGTCACA
>NW_008336257.1:540837-541264 GCF_000622305.1 Nannospalax galili | reverse complement strand
CATTAATAACTTTAAACATTAATGAACTGAACTCCCCAGTCAAAAGACACAAAGTATGAATGGATTAAGAAATAAAACCAATCTTTTTGTTGTCTGCAAGAAACTCATCTCACTTTCAAGGACAGACACTATCTCAAAGTGAAAGGATGGAAAAAAATTTACCAAGCAAATGGCACTAAGAAAAAAGCAGGCGTAGCAATCCTAATATCTGACAAAATAGACTTTAAACTGAAACTAACCAGAAAAGACAAAGAGGGCTATTTCATTTTGATCAAAGGAACAATCAATCAAGAAGATATTACAATCATGAACATATATTCACCAAACTCTGGTGCACCCAACTTCATAAAAAAAATACTACAGGACTTCAAGACCCAAATTAACCCCAACTCATTAATAGTAGGGGACTTCAGTATACCACTATCTG
>NW_008336257.1:539929-540397 GCF_000622305.1 Nannospalax galili | reverse complement strand
AAACGTCATAAATCACATAAATGGGCTCAACGACAAGAACCACATGGTCATCTCAATAGATGCAGAGAAGGCCTTTGACAAAATTCAACATGCTTTATGTTTAAAGTCCTAGAGAGAATCAAACTGGAGGAAACATACCTCAACATAATTAAAGCCATATATAACAATCCCACAGCCAACATCATTCTAAATGGAGAAAAACTGGAGGCATTCCCATTGAAATCAGGAACCAGACAAGGCTGCCCACTATCCCCACTTCTCTTTAACATAGTACTTGAAACTCTTGCAAGTGCCATAAGACAAGAGAAGGAAATTAAAGTAGTAATAATTGGAAAAGAAAAGCTCAAATTATCCCTTTTTTGCAGATAATATGATATTATATCTAAGGGATGCCAAAAATTCCACGCGCAAACTCCTAGAAATTATTAACACATTCAGTGAAGTGGCAGGTTACAAAATTAACCTACA
>NW_008336257.1:536940-538111 GCF_000622305.1 Nannospalax galili | reverse complement strand
TACAAGAGAGAAACAAGGCCTAGCCAGTCACAAAAACCAGAGGGAATCATATTATTCCTACAATCTACTGACTAATTATACATAACATATCAAGAAATGTATCTCTAGATAAGGTTTATTTGAGACCAACTGGTCATTACCCAAGATTTATCTGCAGGACACACAGTATCTAAAAATGCCAGAATGGTGGAACTAACCTTTTTGGTTGTTAAAAGACATACCTTGAGATCTATACAAATTGCATCAGAGGGATACAAAGGACACTTTTTGCTCCCTGCCCTCCTAGGTCGATTAGTTCCCAGGGACCATGAGCATCTCGCAAAATGTCCTGTAATGGTGGTGGGTCATCTGACCTCTTGATCAAGGAGGCCAAGGTGACCCCACCAGATGGACTTGAACCAGTGTCTAGTCTATAAAGTGGAGGGTCAACATGGAGGAACCATTTCCTCCATGCTTCCAAGAGAAGCCAACAATGGTTGAGCAGGACCTTTGACTTATCTTCACATAGATGGAACTGGTAAAAGAAAGGAGCCAGGGGCTCCTCCCAAGCCCATGGGACCCCTTTTACTAAAGCAAAATTTATCAACTACTTGCGTTCAAGATACTTTAGTTATGACTACTGTTACTTAAAACTAGATGACTTGTTTTATCTGGTCCAATGGTATGTCCTTAAACACCCAAAAGGGAAGTATAACCAAAGATTAAAGGGGCCAATATAATTTCATAAGAGCACACATATATACAATTAAAAGTTACTTGAGAAACAGCAAAGCCACACAGGTAACACCTTCAGTTGAGATGTTGGCCAGGATAGATAAAGGCTCTTCCAGACAGTCACCCAACATACTACTGGAACAATGAACAGCAGACCCCTACTCTATCCAAAGGAATACTGACAATGAATTGCTGTAGATGAGGAACAGCTGATCCTCCTGGAACAGGGACCTCTGGCTGACTAGATTTACCAGAACGCAGATAGGGGGGAATGGATGGGGATGCTGACAGCACAGTGGACAGTGGCAGGGATAGCAGAGTATGGAGGCTCTAGTGGGAGAGGAAGGCTGTCTACCTAACCAGTTTGTATACATGCTCAGATCCTGAGGAGCTCAGAAGGTGGGCGACTGTGACCAGTAATAGTCATGTATATAGAGATTAGAAATGCATGTGAAAA
>NW_008336257.1:521438-536688 GCF_000622305.1 Nannospalax galili | reverse complement strand
GAAAAATGTTATTGAATAGGTTAATGCTGTTGTAATGAAATGCTTCTTTTAATTAAAAAAAAAAGAATCAACGTCCACAGACCATCACTATTATCATAAATCAAAATCCCTTTACTATATTTCTATAGTTCCATTTTTTTCTGAATTTTTGACACTAAAGACATATATTAAAGAAATTGAAAATTTAGGTATTTACTGTCTCAAATTCTGTTAGTGCTATGGTGTTGGAATTAGCTTATGTCTCAATTAGCATATGTTCTATTTAGGTAAAATCAGAGGTAATATATCATGTGCACCAAATACAGTAATTGCAAAGGTAACAACTAATTAGTTATAAGAAGTTGAACACTGTAGAATCAGGTTTGTTTTTCTTTTCTCAGTACTAATGACTTTCTAATTAAAAAAATAATGGAATTTTTTCTCTTGCTGCATCTCACATTTTTGGTGTTGGACATTTAGATTCCACACAGCTTTGGTGCCATGTGGTTCTCAGAATAGATTTTGAGATAAGCTTTGCCTTCAGCTCTTCAGCTTCTTCACTAAGCCTCTTTACAAGTTATCCATTAATTTTTAAACTTATGTTTCTTTCTTTAATAAGCAATATTTTGTTGCTTGCTAAAAAGGTTCATAATCAGAATTGATAAAGTTCGGTGTGTAAGAATTATGAAGCCCTGATTTTAATAATCGTGATTTAGAATGTAACATCAAAGAAAGTGATGTATGTATTTAATCAAAGTATTACCCAGCTTCTACAAAGAAAGACATGCTACAAGACTCATTATTAAACATGGGAATTATAAATTGGACATAGCATAAACTAAGAATAAATGATAGTGTATGTGGAGTTCATAAAATGTAAGAGCTTGGGGAGGATGTGCATGACCATATAGAAATAAAGTCTTATGAGCTCCTGGGACCTTGGTTATATGAATTTACAGCAATGGTGACAGCATGCACAAGATGCATGCAAACTCAAGCAGACAAAAACCCAGCACAGGACTGTAGCAATGGATAGCAAGCCCAAATCTTAGTCAAAAAACTATTGAGAAACTGACTACTACTGGGTGAGGGAAAGCTGTTCTTTAAGGGAGTGACTCTAGATAGGCTGAGTAGATTTCAGTGGATAAACTTGCACTGTGGGACATCTGGGGACAGTAACTCAACTTGATAGGCCTTAACATAAATGACAGACTGCATGAAATCCAATGGGGGGAGATCTATGGGAGGGTCTATGGGAAGGGGACATAAAGATGATTGAGATGTAGTTTATGAAATACATAAAAATTCAATAAAAAGTATATATATAAATTTAAAAAGATGTTTTGATAGTAAGGATGTGAATAAGTAGAGTACTGTGAGGACAGAGGTAATCAGGTATTCAAATTTGTATGATAAAAATACAGATTATTGATATGTATTTAACAAATATTTGCTAAGTAAGAGTACAGTGGATATTTGTTAGATGAATCTAGCCAATTTAGCTATTGCAAAATTAAAAAATCACCATGTTCTCAACAGACAATACTTTATTTGGTTTGGAAAATGTTGGTAGGTAGAGATTAATTTTTTATACTAAAACTGTAAAATGTGATCACAGTTTGAGAAAATTAAACACAGGTTCTAGAATGTTTAGGTGTGGGCATTAGCTAGTAACTGCAGTGGCTAGTGTTCCAACGTTATACCTTAAAACAGATATTTCATTGTGGAAGTTCTGAAAGAAAATTGAGATATTCTGCATTATCTATTAGAAAGAAATGATAAGTAAAAATTTTGCATTAATTTAAACCTCCTATACGATTTGGTTTGTACATGTTTCCTTAATCCAGAAGTGATTTCATCAGAATTCTCTTTTCAAAAGAGTGTGAAAGTTTTGAATAAGAAGTGTCATGAAAGCTCTCTAATACTGGACATCTCAGTAATATTCAAAAGCCATGATATATATTAATAGTAGACTAAATCCTTATCTTATATTTTTTTAAAAAAACATATTTTTATGTGTATGAGTATACTGCTTGCATGTGTGTATGTGTACCCATCCATGACGTGCAATGTTCATGGAAGTCAAAAGAGTGTGTCCAATTTCCTGGAAATGGAGTTACAGGAAGTTGTTAGCCATCATGTGGTACTGGGAATCAAACATAAGTTCTCTGCAAGAGTAGTCAGTGCTCTTAACTGCTGAGCCATCTCTCCAGACCCTAGACTAAATCTTAAATCTCATTCAAAATTGCCAATAGACACTGCTTCCGATATAACAGAAAATCATACATATAGATATGGATATTAGATATATAATTGTTGTGTAGGAAAATAACACAGTGGTGCACATGGTTGATCAAGCGTAAACACGCAAAGAATGACATTAACTCTTTTTCTGCAACTTGTGTATTTTTCTAATTTACTTTATTTCCCTTGTTTCATTTTGCTTAATGCACATTTTATATAAAAAGGGCAAAGTTGATGACACATGCACTACGGATGTCATATCTGAATTCTAGACATTACTATTTCATATGTAATTACAGAACTTAAAAGGTACCGAACATTGATAATTGCATATGTATACAACATTCTATGTACCTTAAATATATATTAGATATTTATAGTGTTAAGCTACATTTAATAAGTGTTATACATAAACTAAACTGCCTTTTGATATTTACAAGGTTATATTTTAGAGGCAGGAAATTCCCATTAAATTAGTAGAGTTGAGACCAAATAACTAAAAGTAGATATTGCTCTTTCTTTCAGCCATTGTCTTTAAAATTTTATTAACTCAAAATGAAATATAGGTTAAGCATGTTTGCCTTTAAGTGACTGAAATACTTTTCCCGGTATTTATAAATGTTCATATGACCAATCATATAAGTCTGAATATAAAAACATTCTAAGTTTTGAGTTGCTATTGTCCATCTTTGGGTATGGTAAGACATAACCTATTGAATTCAGTCATGTCTTTTCAAAGGGAAAGACCATAATAGGACTAACTGAGTGAAAATTTCTAATAATGAACATGCTCACTTAATTACATTCAACTTCAATTAAATTAAGGGTGATCAACAAAATATTCTGTAAGCTATTCATGATCAGAATTGTAGTATGTAAGATCATTTAAATTATGATACAGACAGTAAAGCTGTGGCTGGAGGTTTTTTTGTTCTGTAATACATATCTATTCCTTAGCAGCAATTTGAGATTAACTATTGAATCTGCATTTTGCCATAGATCATCTCTCACCAGGTATGTAACTTGGGAACATTCCTGAAATTCCATTATTGTCTCCTACCAACTCCTAGGTGAAATTTCTGTTCTCACTGGCACCTGTGAGATAACACAATGGCTTTGCTTGACTCCTGCCCAAAGATACGTTGGCCATTGGCCCAGCCTTGCAATCTCCTTTTCCATTGTGTGACAGAAGCAACACCAACACTTTGAACAAAAACTTTTATGTTTTCCTCCATATAAGTCATCTTCACTTTTTCTTGTATGACTAACATAAGCAAAGTTCCTTCTCCAAAGATTGTCACACTTAGGAGAAACCAATAAAACTGTAGATGTGGATAGGCACAGACAGATATTGACCACAAACAGTTGGATAAAACTTGATTTCAAAAGTGTTGTTTTTACACCGAATTAGGCAAAGTTTTGTGCTGGATATCTTCAGCTGTCTACTTACATGCCTGGGTAGAGGGAACATCATTTGAGGAATTTTCTCTATTGGACTGGTCTGTAGCCATGACTGTGGGGCATATTCTTTGATTGTTGAGTGATGCAAGAGGGTCAAGCCTACTGTGTGTGGCACCTCCCCTGGGCATGTGGTCCTATCATGTATAAGAAAGGAGACTGAGTAGCAGCCAGGAGAGAAAGTTAGTAAGCAATGTTCTACCATGGTCTGTGCTTCAGCTCTGTGCTCCAGGTTCTTGTATTGAGTTCTTGCCTTGGCTTCTCTTGATGATGGATTGTAAGCCAAATAAACCCTTTCCTTCTCAAGTTGACTGTGGTCAGTGTTTTTATCACAACAGCAGAGAAGCAAACTAAGGAAGATTTTTAATGTTTTTTGAGAATTTCATACAAGTATTTTAATCATATTGAATTCCCCTCTTCCACCTCCGTTCCCACTTTAGTACACCACTAGATTTCATGTCCTCTATTATTATATTTTAAGGCCTATCTAGTCTAATTTGTGTCCCCAAATGCACTTGGATAGAAGTCCATACCATGGAGACTAGTCAATCAACCCTGCATCAACTGTAAAAAAACAGACCCTCCCTCTCCCAACAGCAATCAGGTTGGGTTAGAGATTCTTACTCACCTCTACTCTGGTATGCTGGGGTTTTGTTTGGCTTGATCTTGCTTTGTTAACATAGCAACATTATTTCAAATCTAAAAGTAGATAAGAAACAATAGCAAATGTTTCCAGGGTGACTACTGGTTTACTCACAGAAGTACTTTACTCTTTAGTCATTATATTACAAGCAGTGCTGCCTGAAAACACCTACACAGATCTAAAACAAAATGCACAACAGAGATTATACATAGTTATTCCAGTTAGTTTGTGACTTAAATATATATAGTTGAAGCTTTTGAAGAAAACTTTGGCACATACAATAAATATGAAAGTATGAATTTACATCAAGACATTCTATGTCAGTGAGTATCTCTATTAATTAGAGAAATATAGTATAATAATGACTTTTAAATCCATTATTTTTCCATTACCAAAAAATGATTGAAAAAAGAATAACACTTGTAAATTGTGGTGGAACTTATATTTAAACCTAATACTTGGGGGGCAGAGACAAGTGGATCAGTCTAGTCATCATAAGGAACTCAAGTTTGGCTGGGACTACAAAGAGGACCGTCTCAGAAAAAAAATATTAACACTTGCATTTGAATAAAGTGCTTTAATACGGATAAACATTATATTTGAAAAGAAAATTCTGCATAAGATGTGTAATTATTTCTTATAGAAAGGTATTCTTATTTATGTTCATAAGCCTAAATCTTAAAAACATTAAATATCAATAAACAGTAAATTAAAGTTCCCTCTTTATTCAACTTCATTCAATCTCCCCTCCCATGAAATATCAGTTCCGCCCATCCCCTGCCCTCCAACACCCTGCTTCAGGCTTCACACTTGTTTCCTGAACTGTATTGGTACTCAGAATGAAAGCCACATATCAAAACAGTCAAAGCTAGCATAAATATATGGAAGAAAATGTGACATTTGTCTGAGTCTGGATTATCTCACTTAGGATGACTGTTTCCATCTCCATCCATTTACCCATGAATATCAGAAATTGTTTTTATTAACAGATGAGTAATAGTTATTGTGTAAATGTACTATAAATTTATTCTTTCATCAATTTATGGGCATACATTTTTTTTCTCTTCCTGGCCATTGTGAATTCAAGAGCAATGCCCATGAATGAGGTAGCTGGGACTACTTCTAGCTTTCGGAGGAATCTTCATACTGATTTACAAAGTGGATGCTCCCATTTGTGCTCCTATCAGCAGTGAAAACTACTTTTGTCTTCAGTTTCAAGGTAGCATTTGGTTTCATTACTTAATTTAGTTTGGTTTTGCTTTTATCTTAGCCATTCTGATAAGTAAGATGAAATCTTAAGCACGAAACTCTAAGAGACACAATGAAGACAATCACAAGGGTAACTTTTAGGTCCCTAAGTGCCTAGGTCAAAAAACAAAAAGATCTTATATTAACACAGTTGAAGAGCTGAATACTCCAAAAGAACTAGCAACAGCTCGATGTTTCAACCATATGTTTCCATAGAAAGAGAGGAAGGCAGTCAACTCTCCCACCCAGTGCATGAGGGCAAGGGTCTAAGGACAGACATAGAGAAAGCAGGGAGGCAGAAAGAAGTTCATCATGTTGGCCGGCACTCTGGTGGCTGCAGATCTGAAAAGCTAAGCTGAGATGTAGGGAAACCAGATAAATATACAAAACATGGAGAGAGAGAGAGAGAGAGAGAGAGAGAGAGAGAGAGAGAGAGATATATTTGGTGGGTGGTTAGAAAGGGGCCTTTGTGATGCAAATGAGGGAGGGGATCTAAATGTGATCAAAATATATTGCAAGAAAAATTCAGTTAAAAATTATTTTAAAAAGAAGTCATGCAATAGCTGCTTTAATCTTTCTTTCATACATAGGTGTTAAGCTTTCCCCCTAAGGAACACTCTGGGAAAAAAGAAGTTAAGGATGGATTTAGCAGTCACTAACCTGTGTTATTTTAGAAGGGGCAGTTCCTCTCCCTGTCCTACTTGAATACTCATGAGTAAGTGAGCAGGTTGAATGAAATAATTCTGATTTTTTTAGATAATGCTTTATACTGGAGTGAAGGCTGTAGTCCAGACCAGATTCAAGTCCAAGTTATTTACTGACTAAGAATGTGTCACTGGCAAGTTAGTCCACCTCTCTGTGCCTTGGTTTATCTGTTTATCAGTGATGAAGACATATGATGATGATGATGAAAATGATGATGATATTGCAGTATAATAATAAATATGACATGATGTCATAGTAAAGGCTAAATGTTAGTTTGTAAAGGGCTTAGAGGATGCTGTAGGCTAGGTAAGATCTAACAAAATATTAGTCTTATAGCAAATAAATGCATTTGGAGGCCATATTACTAACTCCTGTCTTACTTCTGCATTTGCCAAAGGAAAATAAAAACTCAGTTAATTATTAAGGTAACAATAGAGACAGATCATCAGTTAAGAACACAGTTTGTTCTTGCACAGGACCCAGCTTTGGTTTCCAGTACCAATACAGTAGCTGACAACCATCTGTAACTCCAGTTCCCAGGAATCAAAGCCCTCTTCTTGCCTCCCAAGGCAATCCATGTATGGGTATAATTTCATGAAGACAAAACATACACACAAAATAAAAAGAAATATTTTTAATCTTAATATTAAATTATGAACCAATTATTCAATTATGTTAATCTTAATATTTTATTCCTTTATTTACTCTAGCCTTCAAAAGTTACATTTCATGAAAACATAATTTGAAAAATGTAAAATTCAACTACTTGGAATTGTTTGGCTTAATTTATAAAGGCAAGATGTCATTTATATCATTTTTTTTAGTTTATTATTTTATTTTATTTTTGAAGCAAGATCTCCCTGTAGCCACAACTGGCCTTGAGCTCACTATGAAGACGAGGCCAGCCTTAATCTCATCAAGATCCACCATCCTCTGCCTCCAAGAACTGGGACTAAAGGTTTTAACCAACATACCCAATCCATGATAACTGTAGTCTTGATAACTATATTAGAGTTTTTGAAATATGGAGATAAAATCTTGTTTTGTAACACTTACAAAAAAACACAATAGATTTTCATAAGAATGGTACTTCACTGAATGATAATATTGAAACTAAATTAACTTTCTTCATATTTGTGAAACAAAATATGTGGTTAAAAATAATTCAATCACTGTACACATCTGCTTACAGGCTTCTTATATAGCTTGATGCTTAAAAAATTTTTAATCCTTAGTAGTCTTCAAAAAATGTCATTTTTCATCAATCTATATAGGTAATACTTGACTTAAATTTTTTCATTATTTGAAAGATATTAATCTAATAGTAAACTGTCAGTTATTGGAAAGCATAAGCTGAGGAAAAGTTCAAGAATCATATATTTCTTGTCAAGTTAAATGACAGCTTACCAATTTTGTAATTAGCTTAATGTAAGATGTATCTCTCTACAACATCATGCTTATCTGGTTTATTTTGTCTATTTGTCAAACACATATAGTAAACAAATAAAGCATTTGTAATTTGATAATATACTTGTAAAATACTTTAAGCAGAAATTAATTTTGATAATGGCACAAGACCTCATGAGACTATGCTTAAGAAGTGTTACATTGCCCTAAAGGAATTATGGAATTATATTTGATAGTATCTAATGTAAATCTACACAAACAGCATAGCAAAACTGGGTTTGAAAATTCTATTAATTAATTTTTCTAAAGATGATCCTGTAGCAGTTACATTTTTTAGTCAGAAATTTGTCCTACTTAGCAAAGACAGACTAAACAATAAACTTTCTCCTTCATTGAAGCATAAATGAGAAAAATTTATTATTTCAAGATAACAGAACTCTTTCAAAGCAGTTGTGCTTATCACTATACCCCCACCACTGACCCATAGATAAGATGTATTTGAAACATCCACGTCATGTAGGACAAGCCACTGTAGGAACATTTGGTTCTTGACTAAGGAGTTGTGCTGTTTGGCTTAGAAAATTTAATGGAAAATTTAAATCAAAACTTCATAACAAATTATAAAAAAAGGTTAAAAAATGTTATTTTTCAGTAGCATACAGACATTTTGGAGTGACAGTAATATATTCCACATTACATGTAATATTATAAAGAACATTAATAATAATTTATATAGCATAAATACATTAAAACAATTTGAAAGAAAATATAATACTTGATTTTTTCCTTAATACATTTGTGTAATGTGTCTGTACCTCATTTATCTAATACACTTAATTTTAAGAATTATGTAATTACTATATATAACGCATAAGAAAATAGTGTGCAAAATTCCAAATATTTCTAATGAAATCATTAATGTACTTTAAAGTTATATCTATTCCACCTTTTAACTTTTATTTTATGTTTTTTAAATTTTTATTGAATTTTTGTGTATTTCATACTGAACATCTTAATCATCTTTTTATCCCCATCTCCATTGGCACCCTTCCATAGCCTCCCCCACTGGAATTCATGCATTCTGTCATTTGTGTTAAGGCCCATCATTTTTAACTAATGGAATATTTGCTGTATTATTCAAAAAAATTGTACTTATAAATTATATATATCTGCATCTAAAGATTAGGCATCCATTAGATTACTGTAAAAAAAAACCTATTTATTCTAATTTTGTGTATGATGTAGTAGCCTATAACAGATTAAAAACACCAAAAAAAAAAAAAAAAAAAAAAAAAAAAAATCTGTCAAACACAAATTGAAGTAAAACTCCCTAATTAACCAGGGACTGTGGCTGTAAGCTTTCAAGAGTGGAAACCTTAGTAATGAGCCGATACTCTACCAGCTGGTTTTCTACTTGATTATTTTCCGCACAGAGTACACCAATGACAAGAAGCAGGACAGTGAGAAGCACAAGCATTCTCTGTTTTTCATTTACAGTACTAAGACTAGATTGATACAATGGAAGACCAGAACTGACAGCGCTGATGAAGCCACCAGCACTGGCCTGGTCAAAACACTAGGAGACATAAAGAATGGAGAAGGGAGGGATGCACAGCCCATAGAAATGAGGTAGACTTCTCTCATCAAAACTAAATTATAATAATTCGAATGGACAAAATTTGATAGCTGGAAGAAATGATTTGAAATGATAAATATCCATTCTAACTCACAGAAATAAGCCAGTGTACAAACAGTGGCACTACTTTTTCAAAGTATTTGCTATTTATGTGTCAACATGTCAGTTTTAAAATCCTATTTCTGAAACCAATAACCAGGAAGCTTTCATGGTTTAATGGTTTAAAAATACAATGTGCATCCATGGTTCTCTACTGTAATATTATGTTGTTGATCATATAAGGCACAGACATTGAAGTTTCAATTAGAAAAATGAAAGAAAATAATATAATGCCTGAAATTTTCATGATATTACTATTTGCTATCTTACAGTAGGCATTTGTGTATCTTCCAATATTTAATATTTATTTTGAAGTAGTTTATTCAAATGTTAAATGATAAAAAAAAATCTGTGAAATGTATAACCAGGTGAAGAAGAAAAATACATGCTAGAGGCCTTTATACATGGAACATTTATCAACCACCAAAGGATCAGAATAAAATATGGCTGCTGAATTTTCTATCAAGTAATCAGGTATATCCTGGACTGTCATGGAAAACATGGATGAACAATAACCACAAGATATAAATTTATTTACTTTAACAGTGTAGAATTAATGAAATTCCATAAGATTTTCTAAAGCTGATTTTAAAAACATCTGAGAAGTGAATTTCATTTTGAAGCTGAATATACATGTAATATGTACATATATGTTGGAATACTGCATATGTTTATTTTGTGAATTTTCCCCTCCCTCCCTTCCCCCCTCCCTCATTTATTTACTTACTTATCTATTTATTTAACTGTTTATTTATTTATTTATTACTTATTTATTTATTTTATTCTTGAAACAGTACGTCCCTGTAGTCCCAGCTCTCCTGGAATTCATTATGCAGACGAAGTCACACTGAGATCCACCTGCTTCTACCTCCCATGTGCTGGGATTAGAAGCTTGCATCGCATGCCCAGCTTCTGGTGAAATTTTTAAACTAAATTATTTGGAACAGGATTAATAGATTAATATGACCTAAGTTTTGGAAACTCTTTATTACTTACATCATCGAGTGTCTCAATGTTAATATAAATTAGTAATTTATCATAAACTTTTTGTGGGGAAATTATTCTCTCCTTGTTTATCCTCTTTGAAGTACAGAAACATACTTTCCCCAGTAAGTACCCAGTTTGCACATAATTATTCTGAGTATGATCTTTGTGGTTACTAATCAAACAATACATTTCTTATTGTACAAGAAATCATTAGTATTGAGAAATTTGTTGATACTAAACATAAAAATTTAAAGTTCTCTTTAAAATGGTGGCCAGATAAAAGGTGGGATCACTTATCATTTGAGAGGTTTATATCACAATGTCATAGGTGACTTTTATTCTCTCTGCCTCAGTATCTAGCACTCAATTGTGAAAGGCCTCAGAAGTCCAGCAACTTCTTTCTTAGACTGTCCTGCTTGGACTGACTCACTGGTTGCCTTACTTCTCAAAGTGGACAGCACCACCAACTGTAGAAAGATTACCACTCATGCTTCACTGTAATAAGAGGCGAATGAAGTCCTTCAGTCATATCTTCCTCCAGTGTATAGGTTTGCATGCCAATGAATTCTAAGAAAACTACCCTAAACCAATTAAACTAAATCCAACCTTTGTCCTCTTAGACATTTCTCAAATTTCTGTGTTGGTTGGAAACCCACAACACATCATCCAAAGAATATTAAATGTCATGTTTAATAATGATCGGTATATGTTTAGGTTAAAACACTGCTCATTATGATTCAGTTTGATTTAAATTAATTTTGAAGAAATTCACAGCATGCCTTTATATTCCATGCAAACATCCTACTACTCACTGTTGCAATATGTTTCAGTCTATAAATATCATAGGTCTAGTGAAGGGAGCATTACATTTACAGTGATTTGATTCTCACCTTATAGAAATGATTGAAAACTGAGAAGGAACAAATGAATTTCATCACCAATTTATGACTAGACTGTCTCACTCTTGCACTTATGAAGAGGTTAGCAATTATTCCTTGAATATGGAGAAGGGTAAGTAAAAATACTTAATATTATAATTTGTTGACTGGTATGTTTAAATATGATAGCTAATTCTAACCTACTTATATTTTAGTAATAAGTTTCAAATTTCATTTATAAACTATATCCAATGCTGTTTTCTTTGTACTCCATCTACAGAAAGATACATGTGTTTATATTTCTCAGTTTGAATAGTCTTCTAATGCTCTAGACAGCATTAGAAATGTTTGCATTTCCTTTCCAGTTCCACATACAAAAGATTGCAATGGTCATGCTCAATATTCATTTTTTTGTATTATTTCTTTACAATACTGGATGATGCTAAAAATAATGAACATATACTTCTTTCTTTTCTTTTCTTCTGCATTTTCATAACATTTTTTGTTAGCTGTGAGCAGTTAAAGCTGTAACATCACAAGTAATGATCCAATGACAGTAAATTCTGCCCTTTTTTTTAAGGATTAAAAATTTGAAAGCTGAACTTCCACCAAAATCAGATTTCATGGATACTGACTCTGGGCTCACTAACATGCAGTAGTAAATTTCATTCTGCATTACAAGTGAACATTTAGGCACAGCTTATTCTTGGAGAGAAGTTACTTTCCAAATAACAAATGGCAAATAGATGAAAGAACACTGTGATATAGTTTCCACCATAGTACATTGCTAGTCTACTGTAGATACTAATTCCTTCAGGAGAGTAACCAATGCTTTGTTTATCATTCAGCTTAAATGACCCAGAGAGTAACAGTACTGCACTTTTCCTCTGATTGGGAGGCCCTCCCTTGACATACTTCTGTAAATATCTTGTCTCCAATGTAATAGAGCCAACTGAATATTAAATGTTAATGTGTGACTTTTTTTTAACACATAGTTCTTCTCTGTGGCTGCTTCCTCAGTCTTGAAAAAATATGCCCAGCCAAGTGTGGTGGCACACTCCTTCAATTCCAACACTTGGGAAGCAGAGGCAGGAGGATCTCTGTGAGTTTGAGGCCACGCTTGTCTACAACAGTGAGCTCTAAGTCAACTGGGGCTAAGAACCCTGTCTCAAAAAGACCAAAGGGGAAAAAAAAATGTATCCAGGTGCTGGGGTGGTCTCTCTGGCTCTCTTCCTCCGTGGCGGGGAGTGCAGGCGGGCTCTGCAGGGGACTGCAGGCTGCTGGGAGCAGGCGGCTACAGATCAGCGGGTCTGCGCCAAGCTGTGGCGAGCTCTGCGCCAAGCTGTGGGAGGCTCAGGCTAGCTGCGGGGCACTCCCCCTCGCCTCGTGGGTCATTGGCCACTGAACCACGAGGGTGGGGAAGTGCAGGAATGGCGAATGCAGAAGCTACGTGAGTGAGTGTTGATGGAAGGACAGCTTCTTCTGGGAAGACTGCTCACAGGCTGGTCCCAGGTGCAGTGAAACATAACTCAGCTCCAGGCACAGTGAAAACAGCCCAGTCAGAGTCAGTGATACAGCTCCAGTTTATTAGGGTGAAACTAGAAGATTTATAGTGTGGAGACAGTAGAAAAAGCCTCAGCTGATAGGTGCTCCTAGGATGCTTTATTTACATGTGGCGGTGGGCTTCTATGCTGTCAAACAGTGCCCTATTAGCACATAGAAAAAAACCTGGTAGTTTCTATGCCAGAGGTCATGTTTCAGGTAAGGCATCTGTGGCGGCCACTTCAAAGTGAGCCAGGAAGAGAGCAGGAGGCACCCTGCTGAAAAGGTGAGTCTTTCCATCAGGCGCCAAGCTGGCTCACGGCTATCTGGACATGGAGAGACTGTGACCCTAACAGCAGGGTTCCCCAACATCTCCCCCTGTTTGATTTAAAATGGAGAAGTGCCATCACAAGCTCTAAGAGCCAAATCATCTATCTCGGGAGAATCCAAAGTCTGATAATTGACCATGACCTGTTTTGTAGTGATTTTAGCAACGGCAGTAATTTGTCCATGAAGAAGTCTTATAAAACAGTGAGCAAGCATCAAAATAATACACAGCATGACCATGTTGGTGAAGAAATCTTATAAAACAGTGAGCAAGCATCACACAGCATGACCGGGGACTAAGAAAAGGTAGGAGCCATGCAAACAAGGGATTACTAAGCCAACCTATTTGTTTGGTGGGCTGAAATTACAAGGGATTACTAAACCAACCTAATTGTTCGGAGGGTTGAAATCTTGAAAACAGATTATTACAAAGTTTTTTGAGAGTGTTAACATCAGTTTCCACAACATTTGATTCATTTACAAAGAAACAGCATTCCTCTCCCAATGCCACACACGTCCCCCCATGTTCAGCAGTTATTAAGTCCAGTGCTTTTCTGTTTTGGAGCACAACCCTGGCGAGAGAGTTCATTTGTCATTGGAGAGATACCAGGCTGTCAGTCGTGGATGCCATTGCCGGACCAGCTTGTCTCGAAAAACTCCCGCCAGGTGTTGGGTTTGTAGCAGCGCCTCCAGCACCCAGGGAGAGTGCAAGTCCAATCCCTACCAGCAAAGGGATGAAGATTTCTCTCCGCTGGCAGCTGTGAAGGAGGAGGGCAGTTTCCTCTTCCTCGAATAGGTACACCTGGGGTGTAATCATTACCGGTAGACAAAAGGTGGACAAAGAGGAGTTAACACGGTGTTGGGCTTTTCCTTTACACCATAGGAAAAGAGGAGGGGCGACGCATGCTATCCTGGAGAGAGTAATGTTAATGAGGCATTTGTAATGAGTAGGATTACTCTTGCTGGAAATGCAAATTGGATAGTTAGCCAGTTGTTCGAATAAGGGAATATCCATCAGATGAGAGTCAGTGAAATCTTTTTTTGTTTCTGGGTAAAGAAGGGTGGTATTAACTGGTACTGCTGTCAGTAAAGGTCTATTGCTGGATGCACAAAAGAAACAGAGGCATTAGGGTGGGTGGTGAAGGGAAGAAAGTTAGCAACATATTGAAAGTATTGGCTCCAGGACATGGTTGATCTTATCTGGTCCTCTGTTTGTTTTTCCTGTAGAATAGTATTATGATGAGTTAGCACAGGCTTAGCTGTGGGTACAAGCTGTCGAGAGATATGAAAGTCAGCTGTAGGGTAGCTAGAGAATGCACCTGAGTAGAACTTTCCTATTACTCCAATACGCCAGCGATTGTCCCATGGATCTGCAACATATATTAGGGAATAGTCATGGTTCCCTAGAGGTACTTATTATCCTTTAGGTAGATGGGTCTTTTCTGTCCTGTTATGCCCTGATATCCCCCAGTGAATCCTCGTTCCAACCTACAGGGATTGAAATAACAGCAGCCCCCATAGGTATCAACTTCCTTGAGGCATGATGGATCTGTTTGTCAAAAAGGGAAGCGAACGTATTCGTTAGTTCCGTATCTGCTAGCATTTGGGTTTATTATGATTTCTATGGGTTTTTGACAGCCCATTAGGGGGCAGTATGCAGTTCCGACTATCTGATTTTTTTCCTTGAAATGTTTCTCTGACATAAAATCTCCAGAACATAGTATTAGGGAAAGTGGGGCTGGCTGAAGTGTTGCTGTTAAGCAGGATAAAAACGGCCATGAGGATGACAGAGAAAGCTTTCAGGGGGGTGCATCTGCAGTGAGCAGTCTCCACCAGATCATGGATCTCTTTCCACGTGATCCGGTGTGGTTTTGGGTGTCCTTTCCTCCTCTTCCTTTTCTTTGTCTCTGACAGGGTCATGCAAGCCATCCTTTTTGTGGGTGGGGAGGTGCTGGACATTTCTGGCTGGAACCCAGATAGGCTTTGGTTGATCCTGTGGGAAAACACAAGCAAATCCCCTCCCTGTGGTCAGCAATGGATCTGGTCCTTTCCAGAGTCCATCAAAGGGGTCCCTCCATCTAACCATGATGGGTGGTA
>NW_008336257.1:517587-520921 GCF_000622305.1 Nannospalax galili | reverse complement strand
ATCTATTTTAATAAAGGAACGACCTAGCCATGGGAGTAAATTAACAGCATAGATGCTGTCAGAATAAAGTTTGAAGGGTTTATCAATCTTATCAAGAGCCATATAGATAGCAAAGAGCTCTTTAAATTGTGGGGATTTATCAGATAGATGTTGAAAATATATCACAGGTGGGTCATTAGGGGAGTCATATATGACCAGTGCTGCCCCAGTTTTCCCTCCATCTGTAAAGGCTGTAATAGTCTTTTTTATGGGTTTGTGGCAGTAGAGTCAAGGTGGGAGCCAGCGAAACACTGGAATAACTGACATCCACTTATCTTTGGGATAGTGATTATCAATTTGTCCTGGGAAGCCTATTAAGCTAATTGCAAAAGAGGAGTGATGTTTTAAGAGCCATTGTACATCTGATAATGAGAAGGGGATAATAAGAGTGTCAGGCTCTTTTCCTATAATCTGTAGAGCTTTCTCTCCCCTGACGGACCGTGGATGCAAAAGTGTCTACTTCTGTAAGAAAGCAAGGAGCGCCCCCTACTGGCGTGTGAAGCCATTCTAGTACTCCGTGTGGCTGATGAATTGCTCCTACCATGGTGGGGGAGGAATTAAATATTAAGAGTTGGACAGGTAGCTTGGGGTCATATCTGGCTAGTGATGCCTTTTGGAAGTGGTTATTAAGTATTTGGAGAGCCTTTTCTGCATCTGGGTTTAGATACCGTTTGGAGGCTGGGTTTTTGTCTTCCTTTAAGAGATCAAAGAGTGGCTGTAATTGACTTGTGGGGATGGAAAGCCAGGGCCTTAGCCAATTAATATTGCCTAGAAAGCTCTGAAGAGAATTAAGGGTGAGTGGATGGGGGACATCCAGGATAGGTTTAAGGCGCCTAACAGTAGTAGGCCTTATTTCAGTTCCCAGGAAGTTAATGGGGGGAACTGATTGTGTTTTATTTGTGGCTATTATAAAACCTTTTGTCTCTAGGGTGTTTATCATAGCATCTTTTAGGTCTTCTAGAAAGGAATCCTCATCTTGCCAGACCAAGAGGTCATCCATGTAATGATTAACGTGTAGGCCCTTTTTTAAAAGGGGTGCTAGTGAATTTGCAACAGCCTCATGGCATATTGTAGGACTATTTGCCATAACCTGTGGCAGAACTTGCCATTCATATCGATCAGCTGGACCAGAATTGTTAATTTTTGGAACTGAGAAGGCAAAATGTTGGCAATCATTATTGCTTAAATGGATGGAGAAAAAGCAGTCTTGTATATCTGGGACTAACAGGGGAGTATTAAGGGGGATGGCAGAGACCATAGGCAGGCCTCTTTGGGGTGATCCCCATATTTTCATGGTTTTGTTTATGGCTCTGAAGTCTTGTAGCAGTCGCCATGCCCCTGTCTTTTTCTTTATTACAAAGACTGGGGTGTTCCATGGGCTCCTGGAGGGCCTAATGTGACCCAGCTGTAACTGTTCTTCTACAAGTTGTTGTAAAATGAGTAATTTCTCCCTGGGTAATGGCAACTACTCCACCCAGACTGGTTCCTTGGTGATCCAGTCGAGGCAGGGAGTCTGGTAATTAACAGTGGCCCTTAGAATTGGGGGTTCTTTTTTTTTTAGGAACCTCATATGATCATTTGTTTTAAAGCATTTCTCTTCAGACCCACTAGCAAGAACTACATTGAGGTCTTCCAAGATATCTCGTCCTATGAGGTTTGTGGCTATATCTGCAATCAGGGGTCTATTGTGCCAACCTCTCCATCAGTATCCTCCCATTTATAGAATTTTTTAATGATGAATGCTTGGGAGGCCCCCCTACTCCCATTAGTTGGGGTCCTGGTATTAATTCCCAGTGTGGGGAAACCTCAGATCACCTTAAGATGGTTTTATCAGCCAAAGTGTCAAGGAGGCATTTGAAAGCTTTATTGTCTATTTTTATGGTTAATTTTGGATGGGCATTTTCTGTCATACTGGTTACCCATAATGTTTGTGGCTTCCCTCTTGTTAGTGGGGCTGAGGGCTGCCCCGGAGGAGTTTAAAGGTGGCAGAGGCTTGCCATCTCTGTTGTATTTAGATCTACAATTTTTTTTCCAGGGAAAGCCCTTTTCACAGCGAGGACAGAGGGTTTTAGGAGGTTGAGTGGCAGCTGAGTCATTTTGGGGGCATTTTTTTTTATCCAGTGTCCAGTTTCTCCACATTTAAAGCATTTTGAGTCAGATTGGGTTGCAACTACAAGGGCTTGGGCAAGGGAGGAGGCCTGGTACGTGGCAGTCCCAATATCATGGGTGGCCACAATCCATTTGTCATAATGTTCATTTTTTAGTCCCTGGCATGCTTGTCTGTGCTCAGGGGTCATCCCTTCCCAGACAAGGCTGTTTAAAAGCATTGGTTTGGTTGCAGGATCTGTTATTTTTCTATCTAAACTGGCCTGCACTCTTAGTATAAAGTCTGGGATAGTTTCAGTTGGTTTTTGTTTTAAGAAAGTTAATGAAGAAGTCTCTCCAGGCCTGGTCGACAAGGGGGTTAGGCGGTCCTAGGCCTGTAGTGCACATGAGCAGACCTGCTCAAAACAGCCAGCAGGAATCACAGCCTCCTGGATTCCTGTGGAAAAGTTGCCCTGGCCAAAAATCTGGTCATAGTTCCAATCTATGAATCCAGGTAGTGGATCCTGTCCCTGCTGTGGTCTTAGCTGTTATGTGTGTCATTTCTTTTAGCCTGCATCAGGCATTCATCTCTAAATAAAGCCTCCCATTGTACAAATAATGGACTGGGGAGGGTAGATCTACAGATATCTCTCCAGTCCTGGGTGTTTAGCAGATTAGTATTAAATGTTTGTAGTATAGATTTTGTCCATGGAGCATGGATCCCATCCTCGCGAACAGATTTTAATTCTGCTCCTGGGAGGGGGTACCAAGCCAGTGGGCATTGCCTTGTTATTTGTAAGTTAACAGGAAAGGCTTCTACCAGTGGGGTTTTGGGGTCCTGAGACCATTGTGTCTGGAGATCTTGGGGCTGGCAACTCCCATTATCCCTGAGATTACACAGCTGTTCTATGGCTGTGGGGTGTGGCTGGGATGGCACCACAGGTTGTGGTGGCAGCTGAGGTGAAGGCGGAGGGGGATATATCTGGGGATCTTTGGGAGTTTTTGAAGTCTGGGCATTAAGATCTGGGCTTGTTAAATCAGAAAGGGGGGGTAAGAGTTATTTTTGTTGTTGGGTGAGTTTTGTCTGACTTGGTCGAATTTTATTTTGGGGGCTGTTGAATCTGCTACTGGGCAATCTTCAGGATTTTTTTCTTTATTTTTTAGGGCTGTCGAATCTGCTGCTGGGAAATCTTTAGGGTCTTTTTTTTTT
>NW_008336257.1:515287-517056 GCF_000622305.1 Nannospalax galili | reverse complement strand
GATAACAAAACCGATTAGGGAAGTTTATTTTAGAAGCTGACTTTAAGGCTTATGTGAAGAACCCTTAGAACTTTGGGGATTTTTCTAGCGGTGTTAAGATAAGAAAGGAAAGTAGGGTGAAGTGCTGGTTTCTAAGGGAACATGCCTGCGATCAAAATCTCAGGTGATTCCAATTTAGCCCCCAGCACTAGCCTTCCCGCAGATTTAAGGGACTGGCAACCATCCTTGTGACTTTTAAGTGGTTGCTGCGTTACCAGATTTTTGTATTAGAAAGATGCATAGATAGACGGTCTTTGTCTACATCCGTGCAGGCTGTCGGAGTCAGTTAAGAGGATGAAAGAGCCTTCAGCTGACGTCAAGGAGTAGCCTTGACCAGAAACCTTCAGTTGCTTCTTTGTCTTTAACGGTCCCATGCGAAGACTTAGACCAAAAATAAAAGGAGGAAAAGAGAGAAGAGACTGCCAGGCCCCAAGAGTGGGGCGGCGTGCAGGCAAAGCTGCCTTTTAATCTCCTGATGGAAGATGAAGGAAAGAGAGATTTCCAATCCCACGAAGGTGGGATTGGCTTAAAGGCAAAGCTGCCTTTTAATCTCCTGATGGGAGATGAAGGAAAAAGAGATTTTTGATGCTCTCCTGGTGGGAGAGATACGATGTCCCCCTGATTGGGTGGACACTCCACTCCTGATAGGAGAAAGGGATTGCTGATGCCCTTCTGATGGAAGGGATACTCACGAATTCTGCGCATTCCAGGAGCCCCACGTTGGGCTCCAGCTGCTGGGGTGGTCTCTCTGGCTCTCTTCCTTCGTGGTGGGGAGTGCAGGTGGGCTCTGCAGGGGCCTGCAGGCTGCTGGGCTCAGGTGGCTACAGATCGGTGGGTATGCACCAAGCTGAGGCGAGCTCTGCTCCAAGCCGCGGGAGGCTCAGGCTAGCTGCAGGGCACTCCCCCTCGCCTCCTGGGTCATTGGCCACCGAACCACGAGGGCGGGGAAGTTTAGGAACGGCAAACGCAGAAGCTACGTGAGTGAGTGTTGATGGAAGGACAGCTTCTTCCAGGAAGACTGCTCACAGGCTGGTCCCAGGTGCAGTGAAACACAACTCAGCTCCAGACACAGTGAAAACAGCCCAGTCAGAGTCAGTGATACAGCTCCGGTTTATTAGGGTGAAACTAGAAGATTTATAGTGTGGAGGCAGTAGCAAAAGCCTCAGCTGATAGGTGCTCCTAGGATGCTTTATTTACATGTGGCGGTGGGCTTCTATGCTGTCAGACAGTGCCTGATTATCACATAGAAAAAACCTGGTAGTTTCTATGCCAGAGGTCATGTTTCAGGTAAGGCATCTGTGGCGGCCACTTCAAAGTGAGCCAGGGAGAGAGCAGGAGGAGCCCTGCTGAAAAGGTGAGTCTTTCCATCAGGCGCCGAGCCGGCTCATGGCTATCCGGACATGGAGAGACTGCGACCGTAACAGCAGGGTTCCCCAACATCCAGGAGATACTATCTTGGGTCTGAGACCCACATTAAAACTTGAATGCAGGTTTCTACAGGATCATTTATGCCTTCAGTTGAAGGAAAAATTGAACTCAACAGAATATATTAAGGGGCTGGAGAGATGCTCAGGTGTTAGAAGCACTAGCTGCTCTCGTACAGGACCGGAGTGTAGTGCCCGGTATCTACATGGAAAGTAACAACCCTCCATAATTCCAGTTTCAGAAGATTCAACACCTTCTTCTGGCTTCCATGGACACTGAGTTACATGGGTGCAGTGAAATGCATG
>NW_008336257.1:507001-515194 GCF_000622305.1 Nannospalax galili | reverse complement strand
TATTTCTGTGGAATGCATATTAGATAATATTTACCTATGCTTCATGTTTTAATTTTCAGTAAAATATACATGAAAATCACACCATAAACATAAGAATTGGCATGGGAGAAAAGATGTCTGTTAAAACAAGAGGTGCAATTGTTGACCTATCCTATTGCCTTGAAATTTAGCTTTTCATAAAGTAGCCTTCTACTTATGAGACTGTATGAGATAGTGCTTATGAAATAAAATGTTCTTCTCTTTATTGTTTGTTCTCAAATATGTTCTGCATCCTTTCACAGTTTATTACTATCTTTAAAGGAGTACAAATCTAGTATGCTACAAGAGGTATAAGCTGATATTTCTCTTTAAAATATATTCTTGGAATGAAAAAAATATGTACTTTTTCTATTTTAAGTATGTTGATGTGACCATCTTGTTGTTAGTATATATTTGACTTGGAAATACAGCTGAAAAGTAATAAAATGGGAATATCTTTGATTTTGCCCTGTAACTAAGTCTTTTATTTGAAATATGCAATTGCTGTTTAACCTAAAGTCATATTTCCTTAATTGCTCCATTTCTATTTTAATTCCTTATGTTTCCTTGGTCCAATGGATGTATTTACATGTTCTGAATTACTATGATATCTCAGCCATGCCCAGCTTATCTTGTACCATGTACACTCTGCACATGGATAGCACATTAGCATATTAGATATATCTTTTCCTGCACTGCTGCTGTGACTAGGGACAAATGGGACTTGTTATCACAGGGAGAAGAATCATTCCCTGGTCTCTCCACATCAAATCCTGTTCCGTTGAACACCTCAGAAGCTGCTTGACTCTTTAGAAATAGGATTTTTCACAATAATTTGAAACAAATGTTTTTCTATGGTTGGCACTATGATTTATTTATGGCCTTTATTCAAGAAAATACGTAAAAGGTAAAATGATAGAAAAGGAGAGATGAAAAGAAGGAAGGGAAATGAAATGAGAAGGATGGAAAGAAGAAACAGAATTTAAATGTGATGTAAATACATACATAAATACATACATATATATTTATACACTGTTTAACAAACTTAGAATTTATATAAAAATAAGATCAGTTCCACTCAGTTGATTCTGGACTCAATTATTTTGTGAAAGATATGTTTTAAATATATTTTTAAATTGGTTCACATAAATTTTTTCCATGAGAATAATTAATAAATTTTCCTAATAATTTATAGGTGATTCTATTGCCAATAAATTTATTAAAAGATATTAAAGATTAATTCAATTTTTGTATTGTGTTAAGTAAACTTTGACCAGCTTTCTTTCAACTTATATTTAATATTAACATATTTTATTATACTCTAGATAAATGGGATTAATAAAACAAAGATACAACTAACAGTGGAGGTATACAGATGAATGAGACATACTCTTACCTTCAGAAAGAGAATAGAATACAATATTGTCTTTAGACAGACTTAGTGTATTTGAATTCAGTTCCAATCTCCGGAATGTATTCCTTCTGTGTCTGCCCTGCATCAGCCCCCACAATATGTGTCTGCCTACATCTTTCTAAGTCTCTCTGTAGATACCTGAGATTTAAAATTTTTGTCTTGTAGCTATAAGACCACACACCCAGAATTCCTCTATTTGTGTCATTTTTTTGTGAAGGGAAAACACCTGACTTTTCTCTGAGAGGAGACAACAGTGGCTGACAGATGTACTTTAGGTTACCTATCCTACTGTCAGTGTTCTTTGGAGGAATGTGCATAGCAGGAAAGCAGAGGAAAAGCAGGAAGTCAGGGGGCGGAAACTTTTACATAACACAAGATCTATACTGAACTTTGCATTAAACATTTATGATGAGGCTAATTGCAAGAGTTATCTACGGATGTAATCACAAATGTTTAAATTGGAATTTGATGGGCATACCATATCCCTTTTACAAAACAGAAGCAGTTGTTTTCTCCTGGTCTTATGACCTTCCAAGTCACAGGGTTTTGTATAGATTTTCAATATTGGAGATGAACTACCTACTGTAGAATGGCCATTAAGTCGAATTGGATAGCTGTTTATTTTACCCACAATAGTTACACCCGTTTTTGTAGTAGTGTGGTACAATGAATGGTCAGAGATGGACATGTGTATTACTCCATCCAGGGATCAAATACATTTCAGAAAGAGGACTTCAGAACAATATAATAGCCAGGGAAGGAATGCAGTGTTGAATAACAGTTTACTCCAACTTAATGGCAATGCAGGGGAGTGGGATTTGGTATGTGACTCATGAGAGTTGAAGATAAACAAGTTCACATGTCTGAGAAAGCTGAAACTTGTAAGATTCACAAGGGCCACTTTATAGAGTTACAGAAGCAGTAAACTACCACTGAGGGAGACTGTGACCAGCCTAGAACTTCTTAAATGAAATTCTTAGAAATGTTGATCTGCCTGCACGTCATGCACAAAAGCATAGGGTTCCAGCTTCATGAGTAATCACCTTTTTGTGGTTTTCACTGTCACAGCTTCCTTTGAATCATCCCTGATCCTGTAACTAACTCTCACTAATATTCCTGTTAATAAGCCCCCCAAAAACTCATGACTTCGCAAAAATTCATGGCATGTTAAGACGGATGAACAGGAAAGGATCTTTGCAGCAATTAACCAGACTTACAACTTATTTACATACATGAAGTTTAGGATTTTGACTTTTAAAAACTGTTGAAAATATTAAGCTTGTTTTGATAAAAAAAAGTATACAGAAACATATACCTGTTATCCTCACATTTGGCAGTAGGATATAAAAAGAACTGTACATTGAAATAATCCTGGATGAAACAGCAAGACCATGCATTAAAAAAGGAACTAGACTAAACACACACACACATACACACACACACATACAGCACACATGGCACACACCTGCAATTTATCTTATGTTGATCAAGGAGAACATTTACTTAAAGCTGGAGAAAATGCTTCATTTTAATTTACAGAGATAAATGTTAAGTACACAGTGAAAATAAAGAAGCTAGATGAGTAGAAACAGCTCCAGATGCTTGCAAGATGCTTTTCAGGATGTGAGCCAAGTCGGAGTCTGTGGAGGTCCCTTCGTCATCAAAGACAGACCATACGTTTTAAAAAGGATTTGGCATTTCTATTTACTGTGCCAAGATTTCTTTAAAACAGTAGAAAATATTATCTGCTGGGGTATTTTTACTCAGCATCAAAGCATTTTTTTTCCTTTCAAGGTAGAAAGTGAACAAGATTTTGTAAAAACACACATTTTAATCACTTTATAATACTTTTTGTCAAGATTATTTAAGATCACATATTCCACTTGAACTTTTAGTGGTCTATCTGATTGTGAGGCCACAGAGCTATAGACAAATGATTTTTTTAATTCCATTTTTAATATGGGTGAAATATGATCTAAAAATTTCTGTGCAAGCAGATTAAAGTCATAAATTAGAGTTTATACATTTTTGATTAGGCAAGCAAGCAAGAAGTCTCTTTTCAATATATGGACTAGAAGTGGAAATGTTAAACATGAAAGTGTCTATATAGAGATATCACAGAGCAGATTTATGGTCTCTGAATCAATACCATCCTCTAGAAAGGCATTAGACATATTCACCACCTGAGAAAAAAGGACAAACATGTAGGATTACCAGCCAAGCCACCTGATCAGGCACCAGAGTCCTTAGGAGTCCACAGTCCTCAAATAAAGATGTTTGTGCTACTACATCTTGTCACTACTAAAGTTTGTTATAAACATTTCAGTGAGCATGCAACATAATTATTTATATCTTTCTTCCTTTGACCAGATTTTCCCAGATAATCATTCATGCGTATGGTCTAGATTCATGAATCTTTCAGCTACTTTGGTTTTAAATATAGTTTAAAGTATGTAACTAACTCTGCACTTCGCAATTTGTTTAAAATTTAGCACAGTCATCACTCAAACACAAAGAAGCAAGCAGAGCAAATATTGCCTCTCAACACCTAGCAACTGAAGCTTGGAAGCAGGCAATCTTGTTCTTCCTTTTACAGATGAATTTTCTTCACAGTCATAAGAGGAAGCTGACTTTTGTCATTCTTCCTGCAGACCGTTGAAGAAGTTTTTTTTTGGTTTCGTCAGGGCATTCTATGTCTCCATTTCATTAATTTCAGTTATGTTTACTTAAAAAATCCTGTGAAACCACCTCACCATATACCTAATGTGTGCCCATAATATACACAACATATGGCACAAATAAAGGAAAAAGCAGAAATAGTCACCATGACAATGAAGACAGTGTCAGGCATGATGTCTGAGGGCCATAATCCAGCAAGAGGCTGAGGCTTCAGATGTGTAAGTTTAAGACCAACCTGTTTAATATAGGGAGGTCATGCCTCAAAATAAAATGTGAAAAAGAGGCTGAGACATAGTATGTGTGAAGTTCATGATGGAGAGAGAAAGAGGGAGACAGAGAGAGAAAGAGAGAAAGAAAGAAAAGAAAAGAGAAAGAAAGAAAGAAAGAAGAAAGGAAGGAAGGAAGCCAGGCATGCACATCGTGCATATGCATACATACATGCAGGCAAAGAAAGAAAGAAAGAAAGAAAGAAAGAAAGAAAGAAAAGAAAAGAAAAGGTATTATTATTTAGCTTTCAGGAGGTACAGACTAGGCTAGAAAGGTAAAGGTAAAGTACATGGTCCTCTTTAGGATTCTGGTGACTTTTAATTTGTTTTTGATTTTGTCTTCTCAGTTATTGACTGTTATGGTTGCTTGTAGAAAATTTTCACAAGATTAAAACCTGTGATTAGAACCCTGACTAAAACAGCTGTATAACAAGTTCTAGACCAGCCAAGGTTTACATAGCAAGACTCTGTATTTTAAAATAAGGAGCTGGGCGTGGTGGTGCACACCTTTAATCCCAGCACTTGGGAGGCAGAGGCAGGTGGATGTCTGTGAGTTCAAGGCCAGCCTGGTCTACATAGTGAGTTCCAGGACAGCTGGGGCTACAGGGAGACCCTGTCTCAAAAAGACCAAAAAAAAGGAAAAAAAATGATAAGAAAAAAAGAAAAAGAAAACCTTCTAACACAAATAGAGGAGGGAAGTCCCAAGATCCCACACTGAAGAGCTATGGACTGTTGATGTCTGCTGGAGAAAAGTCACTTGCTCTTCAGGATGTGATGCTGGTAAGTTGTTTATGCTCCAGGGAGATGGCTGTGCAGCCACTTGCACATAGTCAACATTAGCTTTTTTCGTGGGTATCTTAATAAAAATAACAATATATAAAGAGGGCATTAACTCCCGAGGGAGGGACACAGATTTTTTGCATAATGGGGGAATTGGAAAGAGGTAGGGTGGGGGGGCAACAAGATCAAAATACATTTTATGTATGTATATAATTTTCAAAGACTTTGGAAAAGAATATTTTTAAAGAAAACATGATAAGTATCCAGAGTTTATAATTAATCTCTGTAACTATGGTTCTGACAATTTTCAAAATAGTCCTGAAATTACTTTAATATTTATAATTTAGCAGTTAAATGAATTTTCTCTTTTAATCACTGACCTAACAATACAAGAATAAAATATCCTACGTAGTTTAAGTTGCCCATATGTATTCCAAAAATGTTCAGAAACAAGATAGTCTCTGTTTACTGACACTAAGAAAATTACTTCCCATATTCTATTCAGTCTCCATGGTTTCATTTTTAGTCTTTAAGTGAATAAAAACAGAATGGTGAACTTGTAGTCACTTAAATATATCGGGTTAGTAGTCTTGATTCAAAGATGAAGAAAATGTAACTTCTTATGGCCAATAGGTAGTAATAGTTCTGATAATTTGTAATCCTCAAAATATTAGACCAAAATACTAATGAGCATCTCGTAACCATTAAGTGGTCGACAATGAATATACGGAAACATGAGAGAAACCTCAATGATTCCAGAGTTTAATCTACATAGAAATTGAATGGACCTCCGCACATACAGCAGGAATTCTGACAGTCTCTGGAAACCATGTGATGGGAGGAGACAGATGGAAATCTGCCGACACTAAGACAGCAAGTGTTCACAGCAACCAACTAAGAAGAGAAAAAACAAACTGTGAATAAGGAAACTTCATTTAAACAATCATTGCATATATGCATGTATATATTTCAGCCAATTAGACACCTTATTCCAGCAAATAAAAACCCCTGTATCAAGAATGTGTTTGCCTTTCTTTGAGTTGGTCAGTGGGATCCCACAGATTGCCAAACATTACTATAGTCAATGCTCTTTGGTACGACCAAACCTGACAAGACAATATTACTGAAAACAAATTCTTGAATCATAAAACATGGAGAAATCAAGTTGGTTATGACCTGCAAATTTCATTCCTACTGACTAGAATTCATAGTGCTAGAAGGTGCTATGCTACAACACTCCGGTAGAAGAGAAAAGTAATCATCAATCTTACCCTGCTGTGAGCTCTGAGAGCTTTAATCCTAACTGGCCTGGCAAGCTATACTCCCTAGTACAATACTGGCACTAATGTATTAGAAATAACCAGTCACCCTCTTATTTTATTTAAGGACTGATACAAGAGATGGGATTTATAACTGGCACCTATTTGGGGGCCTAGAACCTATAACTAGACAGGTGATAGTCCCTAGTGAGAACATACTACTAATATTCTACTAAATGAACCCAGTATTAAAATGACTTCTAATGACTTCTTGTGAAACCTGTAAATTGATGCATCTCTCAACCATCATCACAGAAGCTTCTTCTTACAGTAGAAGATAGTTACCACAGAGACCCACACATGGTCAATGCACAAAGAATAAGAGACTGTGGACTGCTAAGCCCCAAAGGGACATGAATGTCACACTACTCTCCCAAATGCTCAAGAATCATCATGAAAGAGGGGGCAGAAATATTGTATGAGCCAGAGGCAACAGACAATTACAAGGAAACAGTTTGTGCTAGACGGCTTCAGTTGTCAACTTGAAATACCTGGGTAGAGGTAATCTCAACTGAGTTTGGATTGATCTGAGGCCATGCCTGTGAGGAATTTTCATGATTATTGAGTGATATTGGAGGGTCCACCCCACGGTGGGTGATGACACTCCTGGTCACAAGCAAGTGGAGCAAACCAATAAGAAGCATTGCTCCATAGTCTATGCTTCAGCTCCTGCCTCCAGGTTCCAGTCCTGAGTTCCTGCCCTGACTTCACTCAGTAATATAGTGTGACCTGAGAGATATAAGATAAAATAAACCTTTTCATCCCCAAGTTGGTTTTTGTCAGTGCTTTTATTACAGCATTAGAAAGTACCAAGGACACAGTCCTTTCCAGACAGCAGGGCAGTTCCCAGTACCAACTGTAACAAGACCTGCTCAAGCTCAAGCCAGCCAATATCAGATTATGTTGCGGGGAGGTGGGCAGTAGTCCAAACTTTAGCTAGCAAGTCATTGGGAAACTATAGCTCATGGAGCAGGAGGAGACAATTTTCTTTAAGGGTGTGACCCTTGCTTGACCACTTTCCAGAACGGTTTCCACATACAATAGTATTAAGGCAAAAACAAAGGGAAGAAAGAAGGAAGGGGGAAAAAGAAGGAAGGGGAAGAGGAAGAGGAGGAGAAGGAGGAGGTGGAAAAAAAGTAGCTGGATGCATATGGAGGTGCAGGCAGACTGGGAGGGTTGGAATAGGGAAAGTGATGATGGTCAAAACGTGTTGTCTGAAGTTTAAAAGAATTAATACAACATGTTTCTTTTTAAAAATATATGAATAAAGAAGATTCTACATATCACCAAAGGCTCCATATGGAACATAAAATTCAGAATAAATAACTACCAGGAACACTCCTGAATGGAAGATAAGGAAAAATGTGTGAGATTATGCTGGGCAGAGTGCATGCCTTTCCCTAGAAGCCTGACTGAGGTTATCAGAGCTCTTTCATGTTTGCAAGTCTCTGCTTTCTAATGGCATAATAACAGAGTATCCTACATGTAGATCACACTTTGTTTTAGGCATTTTCATTCCCTTTTGTTATAAAATGCAGCTGTGGGGAGTTTGAAAGGTGAATAGGGTCTAGATTGCAGATAAAAGGTATTTCTTTCTTTTTCTTTTTTTATTTAATATTTTATTTACTTATTTAGTTTTTGCAAACATGATGACAGTGGTTTATCAGATTTTTCCATTTTAGCTTCTGTGTGAATTTTCTTCTAATTTTCAATAACT
>NW_008336257.1:506382-506882 GCF_000622305.1 Nannospalax galili | reverse complement strand
AATATTGAACTCACTATGAGCCCTGTAAGACATAAAATTGAATGAGTTTTTAACCTTTAAGAAAGATCTCCATTTCATTTTAGAATAACACTGAGATGTTGGTGCATGCATCTCTAATCTGTATGTATCTAATTATGACTAATCATAATCAATTTTACTTGAATGTTTATAAAGTCATCGGGTAGATTTCAATGGTAACATTTCTCACCTCTACTAATTAACATAATGTAAATTTCAATGCTTCCTCCTCAAATATAATACATTTAAAATTTTTGTTTATTAGTGTGTGTGTAGTGTATCACAAACATCCCAAACCATCTTATTCGACTATACACCCACTTCCCAGATGGCACCCTCCCATAGCCTCCCTTCCCCCACTACAGCCCTTATACTCTAACATCTCAGCTACTGTCTGCTGTGTTGTCAGCACCCCAGCCAATCCCCACTACTTGCCCTTCTGGTGAATCTAGTCAGCCTATCTAGAGGTCTTTGTTTTAGGA
>NW_008336257.1:501375-506176 GCF_000622305.1 Nannospalax galili | reverse complement strand
TTTGCCCCTTTAATCTTTGGTTACACTTTCCTTTTGGGTGTTTAAGGCCATGTGGTTGGCCCAGATAAACCAATTTAGTTTTACTCTTAACGTCTTTTGAGGATCTGTTCCTCGGCAGTCACATGGGCTTAGGAGGAGCCCCTGGTCCTTTCCTCTACCAGTTCCATCTATGTGAAGATAAGTCAAAGGTCCTACTCAACTGTGGATGGCTTCATTTGGAAACATGGAGGAAATGTTTCCTCTGTGTTGACCCTCCTCTTTGTAGACTGAACACTGGTTCAAGTCCCCAAACGGTGGGATCTCCATGGCCTCTTTGGCCTCCTTGATCAAGAGGACAGATGACCCACCACAATTACAGGACATTTTGAGAGATGCTCATAGTCCCCTGGAACTAGTCAACCTAGGAGGGCAAGGAGCAAAAACTGTCCTTTCTGTCCCTCTGACCAAATTATTATAGGCCTCAAAGTATGTCTGTTAAACATCCAAGGTTAGCGCCACCAGTCTGGTACTTTTAATTACTGTGTGTCAGGTAGATAAATCTTGGGCAAAGACCAATTGTTCTCAGATAGACCTTACCCAAACATATATTTCTTGATCTGCTATGTATAATTTGTCAGTAAGTTGTAAGAGTAATATGGGTCCCTCTAGTTTTTAAAACTAGCTATGCATTATTTGTCTTTTGCATTGTCTTTCTTATGCAATGTTTCTAACTGTTCATTTTTCTAGTTATATTTCTGTTGCTGTAATGAAATAGCTTGACAAAACTCATGCCAGGGAGGGCGTGCTTATTTCACTTCACAATTTCAGGTAACAGTCTATTCCAGAGTAGTCAGGTCAGCAAGAATATTAAATATCTTGTCACATCACATTCACAGTAAACAGCAGAGAGAAATGAATGCACCTTCCTCGCTTGTGCACAAATCACATTCCACACTTTTGTACATTTCAGGACACCTGGTCTGGGGAATGATACCACCTGCACTGGGCTGGTTTTACCCATATCAATTAACCTAAGAAAGACAATCCACTACAGACATGTACTAAAAAACTCAGTGTAGATAATGCTTCTTGAGATGATCTTACCATGTCAAGTTGACAAAACTAACCATCATATTTATGAATTTTCATGACAAAACTAGAATATATATGTAATTAGGGAATTAAATTTAAAATAATACATTTTATGACATCCTTTTGTTTTGCATTTCATTTCAGGCATTTTTGATACATTAAGCATATATAACTTCATTAATTTCATGGTTATATTGGTCTGTTCTATACATACCTTTTGCTTCTGCAACATCATCTTTTTTAAAATTTTCTTTGTATTAATTTTAGTAAAACAAAGAGCAGTTTCTGCCATGGTCACAGGATTTATCTGTGATTTCACTGTTTTCACACTGCATTCCTTTTCCAATATTCATTGGTGTAGTTGTCCATCTATCACTGAAGTTTGGAGCCAGGCTTCCATGAGGTTCTAATTTTGTTAAGTGACGACTTACAGGGGATAATTCTGATTTTGTGCCTTTTTTTTCTTTTTTAAGATTTTTCTTAATATTTTACTCATTGATTTATGTGTACCGTGCTGGAGATATGGCTCAGCAGTTAAGGACACTGGTTATTCTTGCAGAAGGCCTGAGTTCAAATCCCAGCACCCACGTGGCTGGTAACAACTGTTCGTAACTCCAGTTCCAGGGGATGCAACATCCTCTTACCTATATTTATGTGTGCAAGTGTATTGGCTGCATGAAAACAGGTGCTCTTGTGCCCCACGATGCCAATAGAGATCAGAAGTGGACATTGTATCCCCTGGAACCTGAGTTGCAGATGGTTTTGAGCTGCCATGTAGGTGCTGGGAACAAAGCCCAGGACCTCTGTAAGAGCAGTCAGTGTTCTTAAATAATGAGCCAACTCTCCAGCTACTCCAGTCTCTTTTACTTAAAAAAATGTGAATCTTGTTTGCAGTTAACCCACCCTGCTTTTGTAGTACTACTATAAATGTGCCATTGTGTTTTCCATTACATTCATGTTTAAATAGAATTTCATTGCAAAATATTCTGCTGTATTACTTTATTTTCCCAAAGGTAATCTTTGAATAGCTTGATTCTTTTTTTTGCCTTTAGACTTAACACATTTTGATGCTGCTTGTTTATTTTTCTGCTGTTGGAACTGGGAATGAGGCTGATCAAATCACACTGGCTGCTGTCCATATATCTTGATTACAAACAGGGCTCTTTTTTCTCTTAAAGTTTTACTAAGGTTTGTATTCCAGAAAAATTCCTCTTATTGTGAACGCTTTTGATTTCATAGCTCAATATAGTTCTCTGTACCTTACAGGTGTAAAATGTTCATTAATTAGCCTACATTCTAAAATATGTATTTTTTATATTAAAATATTTTATTGGCATTGCTTTCTTGGAGAAGTAACATGATTGCATTGAAAGGCTGCATAGCTTAGAAAATTTGGCAAGAGAATGAATGTCGAAGTTACATTATAAGAACAGTGACAAATTTCACATTATTAGTAAAGTTTAGTGGTAGAGTTTTGTCAGTAAACAAAATGTAAAATTTATAGTATACATAGAATTTCAAATTCATATTCTGTTAAAATATGTATTTTTATAGTTTTAGTTTGAGGGTTATATCATTGTAACCATTACACTACTTTTTCTTTTTTTCTTTCTTCCCTCCCTCCCTCCCTTCCTCCATCTCTCTCCTGTCCCCCAATTTTTAGGCATAGGAAACTATCTCTCTCTCTCTCCCTCTCTCTCTATTTTTCTTTTATTCCTGACTGATTTTTAATCACTAGAAATTCAATTGTAGAGTAAGTGAAAGCATACTGGGGCTGTAGAAAAGTAATAGAAAAGTAAGGGAAGACCTCTTGGTGCCTAGTAATGGGAGAGGTCCAACGTCAAGGCCTGGATCCCCAGGACTATGAGCGGGTTGAGGACCACAGCTTGTCCTCAGAGGATGTGAAAAGTGTGTTCCAGAGAATCAGTCCTCCATATTCTGCTCCACCATCAGCTGCAGACAGAGAAATGTGGAACTGTGACTTACTGTAATGATCAAAAGCTGCAGGCTCATGTGAGGGGACCACAGTTCCACATCACAGGAGGAGAACACAACTCTAGCTTAGGGGAGGGGACCACAGCTCAAGTTCACAGGAGGTCACAACTCACGCTCATGGGAGGTGAGTGGGGAGGGGACCTCAGCTCCTCCTTATAAGAAAAGACCACAGCTCCTGTTCACCTGAGTGGACCACAGCTCTAGATCACAGGATGGTACCACAACTCCAGACCCACAGGAGGGGACCACAACTCTGGCTCACAAAAGGTGATCAGAATGGAGACTTATGGGAGGAGACCACAATTCTAGTTCACAAGAGGTAACCTCATCTCCAGGTTCATAGAAGGGGAGCACAGTTCCAGCTCACAGGAGGGGACCACAACTCTGAATCGCAAGAAGAGATCACAGATCTAAGTCACAGGAAGGGACCACTGCTCCAGCTCACAGGAGGGGATGTCAACTCTAGTTTAAATGCACAGAATTCATCTTTACTTCAGAAGAGCAGACCACTACTCCAGATTCATGGGAGGGTACCAAAGAGCCAGGTTCACAGGAGGGGACCACAGCACCAGCTCACAGAAGAGGACCATAGCTCCAAATCACAGTAGGGGATGACAACTCTTGCTTCCCAAGAGAGGACCAGAGTTCCAAGTTCACAGGAGGAGCCTCGGTTCTAGCTCAGACCAAGGGACCACAGCTGTTTACTTTAGAAATAATAGAAGAAAATACTGGAGGTTAAAGCTTAAATTTACAAAGCAATACAAGGAAAACCTTAGTAACGTATAACCACATTAGATGTTTTATGCATAAAATTCAAAGTAATGGATTTTATACTTTTCATTATCACATTTCCATGTAAATATAATTAAGTTCTTATTTAGACATGAGTGGCAATGCATTTGATTCTTCCCTTTGGGTCTTAACCGGGTGTTGATGCTGTGAGCCATATGTACATATTTATAAATAGCAAACATTAACTCACTTGCATTGCAGAGAGTATTGCCATAATGTTAAGTATTTTTTTTATTAGTTCAGGCTCATTATCCTAACAACTTCAAAGAAAATAATATTCTCCATGAAGAACTAGCAAACTACATACTGTTAAAATAAAAATTTAAAGAAATGGTGTATTAGATGAGCAATATGACTTCATAATATATATACATGTATTATATATATATATATGTGTATATATATTCTGTGGAGAAACATATCCTATGAAATTCCACATAGAGTGGAACACATAATAGTCAAATGAAGCATATTGTTCCAAATGAATTTGAAAATGTTTTAAAACAGAGTATGAGTTTAATTCTCTGAGATTATTAACCAATTTATTGTTGTGATGCAAAAGTGGATATATTTCTTTTTAACATGAAAACAAATAAATGTTCATTACTTGAAGCCCATTTTTTTTACATAATGTACAGTTTTGTTTTCAAGGAAAACATGTAAAATGAAGACATGTAGCCAAAATGGGACACAGTTCTATCATGAAAGATCTTGTGATGTACGGGGAAAAATCGAGTTTGAGTCCAGTTTCAGCTATCCAGGACAATGTCTCTTATTGAAATGCTAGAGATGTAGCTCAGAATGAAAATATCCACATAAAGTTCTATGCTAGACCTAAGATAGTTCCCTAACACCATACACAGAAAGGTTACAAACACATGTATATACATATGTAGCCATGCTCACTTGTGTATATATGCCATATATAAAGTTTTTTTTATTT
>NW_008336257.1:493012-501338 GCF_000622305.1 Nannospalax galili | reverse complement strand
CAGTTAATAATTTATATTAATTTATAATATAACTAAGGTAATTAAATAGTAACATAAAAGAGCTGAAGTTTAGAAAAGGTAATTTGAATAAAAGATTGAGAAAGGAAACATTTGAAAAAGGAAATGATAATAAATGGTCATGTCTTAATAGAAATTTGCAATGCTTTAATAAATTGGCAACAATGGAGTGGGATTGTATGAAGGAAGTTCATGGTGAGAAAACAAAGACAACTCAGAATGTCTCCTAAGAGACTGTCCATAGCACTCTGTGCTAAGTGGAGAAAAGTGCAAAGCATTTCCAGTGAAATCAGCAAAAAGAAAAGAATGCTTTCTCTCTACTCCTGTTCAGACCAGTGCTTGAAGAGCTATTTGCACCTCAATGATTATTGCTGCTCTGTTCATTATAGTAAGGAAATGGAACCAACCTTGTTGTCTAATAATTGATGAATGGATAATGACTTTCAGATACATACTTAAGACTGATTATTATTCAACTCTAAAGAAAAATGAAATCATAAGATTCACAGGAAAATTAAGGGATTAGAATATGTAACATTAACTGAGGTCACCGAATTTCAGAAAGAAAATAAACATGACTATTCTCCCTCATATATGGATCCTAGTTTATAATGTATTAATATATATATATATATATATATATATATATATACATATACATACATATAAATAAACAAATACGTGTGTGGGTTTACTATAACATTTAGAAAGGAGCACAAGAAAGGGTAATTTTAAAAAGTCATGCTAATGAATTCACATCTGTGGCCCACTACATGTAAGCACTTTGATTCCTGTCTTTGGATATAATATACTTTTTTAATGCAGAATGAGTCCTTGAATGTGCAGTGTTCACATTTGAATAACTGTAAGTTATGACCTTGCAAAGGAATCTGAATTTTAATTATGTGTTTATTTCATTCTTTGAAAACTTCTCAGTGCTGTAGTATATTTTAGTGAATAGTTAAAAACTTTAACAAAATAAAATATAAGAATAACATTGCTACAGCTAATAAATATATTCAACAATACAGTAGGATACAAAATTACCACATGCAAATCAATAGCCTTCTGAAATACCAACAACAAATATAAAGAGAAAGAAATTAGTAAAACAATCTCTTTCACAATTGATTTTTTTAAAAAAATGGGAATAAATCTAACCCGGAAGTGAAAGACTTGAATAATGAAAATGAAGAGATCAAAGAATGAAATTGAAGAAAATATCAGAAGACGGGAAGTCTTCCTACATACAAGGATTAATAGAATAAATATTGTGAAAATCAACCTACTTTCGATCTACAGATTTCTTGAAATTTCCATCAAAATTCCAACACAATTACTCACAGAATTTTAAAATAATTATAAAAACCTTAAGGAAGCCCAAAAAACTCTGGATAGTCAAAACAGTCCTAAACAATAAAAATGTTAGTGGATATATCACCATCGGTGTTTTACTACAAAGCTATGCTAAAAAGCTGTTATACTACAAAGTATATCAATAAAAACACCATTTTACTGGCAAAGAAACCAACGTACTGATCAACAGTTAGAATTGAGGTTCAAGAGATAAGTCCATGCTCCTGATTTTACAAAGAGGTCAACAATAAACATTGGAGAAAATACAGCATGTTTAACAAATGGTGCTGGATAAACTGGTTAGATACATGTAGATGAAGAAAGGTAGAGCCTTATCTTTCATAATGTGCAAAACTCAGCTCCAAATGGATCAAAGATCAGCATAAGATCTAATATGCTAAACCTGGTAAAGGAGACAGCAGGGGATATGCTTTGAATTATAGGCACAGGAATGAAATTTCTGAACAAGACCTTAGTGGTACAGACATTAAGACCAACCACTGACAAATATAATAGACTCCTGATGGATTGCTAACTTAATCACGTGAAGTAACCTTCATTATTGGTTTTAACTCATTTTGGCTTGAAGTCGAATTTTCTGGCACATTACTGTTACACTTGCTTGTTTTCAGGTTTCACGTGTTTGGATTACCATTTTCCACTTCATCTTAAGTCTGCATCTCTCTTTGATAGGAAGCTGAATTTCTTGTAGGCAACAAATAGATGGACCTGCTTTTAAGTATAATATACACTAGTCTGTCTTTTGATTAGAGAATTGACATTAGTGCACAGAGTATTTATTGAAAGATAGCTGTCAATTCCTCTCATTTTGCTGATTTTGTAAAGTTTGATATTTTTCTAATGATCATTCATTAATTTACTGTTATTGTCCATTCATTCTCTCTGGAGGGACAAAATGTGTTGACCTGTCTCTTCACTGTTCAGGGCTACTCCAAGTAACTTCTCTGGTACTATCTTAGTATTCATGAATCCCTTTAGTTTGTGTTTAAAACTGAAACTATTCCTTTCTGCTTCAGCTATGAAGAGTAGATTTCCTGATACTCTTATCTGGCTTGGTAGCATAATCTTTCTGAACTTGAAATATACCTTATCCATGTCGCTCATTGTGGGAGACAGTCTTGAGCCTAGGGTAAAGTCTTATTGACAGCCATACAACAGGCCCGAGGCAACAGCCAGACTACTGGAGCCACAAGGAACACCTTGTGACATTTGCTCCCATTGGCAGATCATGAGACTGATGCCTAGAGCTTGACACTCCCTAATCACCGCCCTTGGAATCCAAAATTGCAACACTTAGATATTACAACAGTCAGGGTCACATGATTTCCAGGAATCCAGGCTCTGTAATTTGAAACCCAATATGCTAATGAGGCATTCTACCCACTATCTGTGATAAGATGTTAAGTCTGTTATGCTAATAGGATGCTGAGACTGTTGTGCTAATAAGGTATTCTACTCGCTGTTCTGTGATTAGACCACTACTGCTATATAACCTTCTGCCTTCCTGAAATAAACCAGACCTGTGTCACTGAATCTGATCTCCTGTGTCTGAATGCAGCTCTGCTGACACAGTCTCCTCACCAGCCCTAGGGTCTGGGACCAGGCAGAAGCGGTGATGACAGGAGGCAGCACAGGGCAAGCAGAAGAGCTGCTTCAGCCCAGGGTGAGCGGAGGAGCAGCCTTGACGCCCATGAGAATTAAGGAGCAGGTACCTCTGGTGGTGACTGCAGCTCATGACTTTAGAGTTTCTACTGAGAATTCTGTTGTATTTGAATGGGTTTGTCTTCATATTTCATTTAGGATTTCTCTCATACAGCTTTCACTATTCATTTTGCTTTGTGTACTTGGTGTTTTAAGTATAATATGACAGGAATAGTTTCTTTTCTTCTCTGCTTGGCATTCTAATAGTTTCTTTTCTTCTCTGCTTGGCATTCTAAAAAGCTTCTATTTCCCTACATTTGGGGAATCATATATTAAGAATTTATTGAAAACTCTTTCTATATCTTTAGTTTATGCATCTCTTTCTTGTATGCCCATAATGTAGTGATCCAAAGATTTCAGATTCTATTTGTTATATAGTTGTCATTGTCTTAATATTCTAATTCATTTAATTCTAATTCATTTCCCTTGTCTTCAAGTCTTTGTATTCTGTCTTCATTTAAGCAGCACTATTGCTTATGGTTTCCACTGAGTTTTTAAAATTTGATTTACTGAATTTTTCATTTCCAAAGTTTCATTTTTTTCTAGTGTTTTTCATACTAAGGAATTTCTCTTTTTTTCAGTCATGCATTGGCTCCTGTATTTCATGCAATTGTTTGCATTCTCTTTTAATTATTTCAGTTCATTTGTGTACTCCATTTTTTTGAGAACTTTAATCATTACAATTTTTAATTTAATTCTTTCATTGGAATTAATCCAAATAAATATTTCTAGCATCCATTATTCTAAATTATTGTTTATAAGAGGAGGCATGATGTTCTGATTTTTATGTTTCTTGTGCTTTTGCATTGGGGCTTACATGTAGCTGGGTTGATAGGATTATTTTTTTTAATAAAATATACACGTTCAGTGAAATATTTTTTATGTTTTAATCAGGATTGTTTTGTACTTTGGTTGATATATTATTTCTCCTCAATACTGATGATATAACGCAATAGCTAAAATGTCATCCTTCATAAACAGGATACCATACTTAAGCTACAACTCTGAGGTAGAATACTGACTTCTGAAGCCACCACAACCAAATGCTATGCTTATAATGATAATATGGCAATAGCCATTATAAAGCAATCTCCTCTTTAGCTTCAATAATGGCTGGAGCTGTGAGTGAAGGAACAAGTATAGTAAAGCTTATGCAAAGATACAAGTTACAGAGGGTACAAATGGGAAGAAAATAAGCAGAACATGACTAGTGATTATTATTAAAGCAAAAGAGAAGAGAAAAAAGAGAGATAATAAATAGGAGATCAATAATGATGATGGGAGGAAATATGGCAGTCCTAGCTAAAAGTACACTGAAATGAGAAAGAAGAAAAGAAATAAAACCGGACAAGCAAGACACTTCCATCACTCACAGTGCTGAGGCTGATAAACCTCTTGACAAAATGATCTGTGCTTTTTAGGTAAGGCTATCTAAAAGTAAAAAGTCAGTAATAGACAAAATGTAAAATGAAAGAGAAGAGAAATCAGAGAATGTTAGCCCACAAAAGTAAAATTAGATAACAAGTGTAAAATGATAGAAAGGCAACTGTATGGGGGTGAAGGGTCTGTCTCTCTTCTCTTCCTCATGTGCAGGCTATTGCTGTCTATTTCTATGCCATCTCGCTTTTCTTTCTCTGGTTCTTTGGATTAGAATCTTCCAAGGAGAGTAGAACCTGTGTGGCAATTGGCTTCTTGTATTGGTCCTCATGTTGTTTGCCAAGCAACAAGATTCTGTGGTTTTCGGATTGTGCAGAGGATATTATAAATCCAGGTGTCTTTCCTTCACAAATTATTGGGTATATGTGGTAGGAACATTTTTCACTCAGATGCCTAGCACCTTAAATACGTGCTATTGATCATTCCTCTTCGAAGGAGCAAGTCTGCTTTAGTCTACGACTCAGACCACACTTAGACAACATAGACCAATGATTATTTCGAAGTCATTGTTTCCTTTGTAATGAAAAGTATTCTTCAGGACAGTTCTCAGAATATAGTTTCACCTTTCTTTCTCTGTGTTCTCAGAGTGGGCCAAGCCTCCAGAGCTGCCAAATATCAGACTCAGCAGAGATCATATTAAAATACATTTTTAAAAAATAGGCATTCTGTTACACATATTTAAACCCAGTACTTTCAAGGTGGAGGTGGGAGAATTCGGGAATTCAAGACAATCTGCACCTGTTTAGTGAGTTCTAGAACACCCTGGAAAGCACAATTTCACTTATAAAATAAAAGAAAAAGATGTGTTCTTCTCATTGCTCATAATGGAAAGAAACTTTTGGCACAAATATGATATACAGTTTCTGAGATCTTGCCTTGTAGCACTGTGGACTTGTTCAGGATGTGTCAAGAATTGATTGTACTTTTGATCTTCAATTTTTCTCACCTTTTCCCCACTCCTCCCTCTACTAGTGCAGCAGTTTTTGAGTGTTTCTATCCTACACCACACCCCTTCATTCTTTCACTCTCTTTCTTCTTTGTAAATTGTCTGATACTGAAAGTAGAGGATATCCTTTTTGAATCTCTATTCTTTCTTAGGTCACAGCTCCAATCATCTCCAGTCCCACATACCCAGCACTGAAAGAAAAAACTCCTCATTGGGTGTGAAGGGTATCTTGGTTGTCAACCTGACTGTATCTGGAATTAACTGAAATGAGAGAGACTTTCTTGATTGGATTATTTGAAGCTGGAAGACCTACCCTTAATGTGGGAGTTACTTTTTGATGGAGGCCCATATAAAAGACCATGGTGGAAGGGGTATTTGCTTTATGCCTACTTTCTTTCTCTCTCACTGATGAGTTCATCTTGTTGCTGTGGCATTCCTTCAAGTATAGTAGCACCAACTTCTTTGAATTGCAAAGTAAAATGAAGACTAGCAGCCTTCTAGGAATCCTTCAGTCCTTCAGCTCCAGATTGGGATTGCTTAGATATCTACCTGTGAACTGATCAACTACTGGATTCTCAGCCTTTCCAGCATGTTGGACTATTTAAACTCTATCCTATAAGCTATTCTAGTATATGTGCATCAGTTCTATTTCTAAGAGAACCTTGACTAGTACTTTGGGCCTGAACCACCTTGAATGGACTCAGCCCATGCTCCTCTAATTTTGCTTAGTGAGGTTTGATTACTTTCTTAGCTACTATAACTAGAAGTCAGTTTAATATTATCCATTAATACACATAGACTGAAATAATAAGTTGGAGGCAAAAATTCCCCAGCATCTTTCAGCGTATTTTCCTTCTTTGTCAATGATTAGTCAGTGATCTAGTCAACCTCAAATTTGAGTATATATAAATAAGGAGCATAAAATATGCATAATAAATATCTTTTAAGTATTATGTAATTCTTGGTAAACAGCTTCAATAATGTAAAAATATATTAATCATAATTTTTGGTCTTTTTGAGACAGGGTCTCCTCAAGCCCCAGCTGTTCTGGAACTCAGTATGTAGACCAGGCTGGCCTCAAACTCACAGAGATCTGCCTGCCTCTTCCTCCCAAGTGCTGGGACTACAGGCATGTGACACCATGACCAACTTATTAATCATATACTTAATTACAAACAAAGCAAAAGTAGGAAAATCTTTTTTTAAATGTTGACTATCTTTCACTTACTTTAGTTTTTTAAAATTTTTATTGCACTTTTGTAGATTTCATACAATAGTTCTTAATCAAATTTAGACCCTCTCCCCCATCCATGCCCCTCAACCCCCACCTGACCTCATGTATTTCACTATACATGTTGAGTCCTATCCAACCAAGCATTTGTACCCAAATGTCCTTCAGTGGAAATTCATCCAATGAAGTTGACTCAGCCTTATCTAGAGATCATTGTTATGGCCTACCCTCCCTTGCCCAGTAGTGATCAGTTTCCAATCATTCCCAGACTACAACTGACTGGCCATCGATTTCCCTAACTTCACTCTAGGCCCTCATCTGATTGAGTTGGCATGGATCTGGTACCTGATGCCACCATTGCCGTAAGTTCATATGTCCAAGCTTCCAGTGTCTTGAAAGCCACTTCTTCCCTATATTCATGAATCAACCCTGGCTCTTACAATTTTTCTGCCCCCTCTTCCACAATGGTTCCTGACCATTGTGGACCTACTACACCTAAGACTCATGGAACACAATGGAATGAGGGGTACAGAGAAAATTTGTGCATCCTTCAACTCCCACCAATGAAGCCTCCTTATACCACACAGTGAGATGGACACAAAAGGCCAGAACTTGTCAACTTTTAAAGAGTAAGAAATTGCAGAATGTGTGTCCCTGGATAGGACTCCTATATCATCTACTTTATAGCACAATTTACAAAAATGTACTTGGAGTTCACACCATCTTACAAAATAGGTAAAGGCAAATGAGATTCTCATTGTCCTTCCTAGTAGCTTTATCTCATGGAATCTATAACATTCAATACAAAATTAAAAGATAAGCAAGAACAATGTGCATGCATTTATCATATATTTTGTGACATAAGTGCTTGATAAGTTCAAAATCCAATATTTGAAATATTGATTAGACACCACTATCTCCTGTTTCCTTAAAACAACTTTTCATTAAAATTAAATGTCTTCTTGTTGCATCAAAAATTTAAAACAAGTAAATAAAAACATATTCCAAGTACTTAGGAAAGCTTGGACATAACCATCTTCTTATCACAATTTTATGTCTTTATGATTTTAAAAATATTAAAGAACCATTATGCCTTGATGCAAAAAAATTAATTGCATTTTATATAACTATAGAATTAATAGTTAATGATATTTCTCATAAATTTATAATTCAATAATAAAACTGATTAAACCTAATTTCAATCATTAGCTACAAATGGCCTCCTATTTTCTATGTGTTTATTTTGCCAATTTGTCAAATATAATGATATACAAATAGAATTATCAGCATACTCTATTTCTTCTTCATCATTATCCAGAAACGTTTTTCTAATTTATTCCAATATTACACATTTATTGTTCCTGTTTACTTATTTTCTTGAAAATATGGCTTTACCAACCTTTGTGATTTCCTTACATTGTTTTCTTTTTATATTATCACAGGGCATTTGAAGTGATATCTGTGTAAAGGGGAAAAGGATAAAAATATGGAAAATACATTGTTATTAATTACCTCAGAAGAAATTGATGATGGTGATATTGAATTGGATCCTTAACATAAACACACTATGCCTTTAGTTTAGCATTATTGTGTTTATACTATTTTTTGTTTGTATT